>NC_089502.1:108791773-109054273 GCF_036850765.1 Saccopteryx bilineata
TTGTTCTTCTCATACCAGCTCCTTAACACCACTTTGCCCGCATGCGACTGAGGAAGGGAGAAGGGCCAGGCCTCTGGTTCAGCCAGCAGGGGGCCCGAGCGCTCCCCTCCTCCTTCCCTCGGCCCCCACGGCCCCACCGTACCTCGTCCTTTTCCACCGTGGCATCACTGAGCAGCCGCACATCATCGTGAACATCGAAATTAAAGAGTGGCCCTGCAAGAAAGAAGCAGCCCGTCTGCCCTCAGGCTGCTGCCCTGACAGGCTGGGGACAAGCTGCTGGGCAGGGCACACTCACCACTCTTCCCTCGCGCCTTGGTGACGATGAAATCATAGAAGCTGTGGTGCTAGGAAGGTAGGAAAGCCGTGGCTGATGACCCATCTCTGCCTCTCCTACCTGCCTGCCCGCAGACTGGATGCGGGCAGCACTACCTGAGCCCCCAGCCCAAACCAAGGCCCTAGAGCAGAGACTGTCCCACAAAGCCCCCAGGCACGCCAACGCCCAGCAGCCCTCCCACCGCCACCCCGCCCAGGGCTGTGGGAAGAGAGGGGACTCACATGGGGTATGATCAGGTCCTCCTTGATGTACATGAGCTGTTCCACCCCAGCTGACCTGAGAGAAAGGCAAGGGGGTGTGGATGGATGAGAAAGCAGCCAGCCGAGGAGGCCAGGGCTGGGGCTGGGAGGCCACCGTACCTGCCCTGAGGCAGGCTGCTAGGTTTGGTGAGCCCAGGACAGCGTCCACTGTCCTCCACTTCTGGGCTAACGAGCTAAAGCCAATGCTTCCATCTGAACTGCGTGTGGTGAGAGGGCTGGGAAAACATCCTGACCCTCTCCTCAGGCACAGTGCCAGCACGCCACCTTCCTACCCAGGGACAATCATCCTGGGGTGCCGCAAGCAGCAGCTACCACTTGGGGGCTGTGGTACCAGGGCTGGGACTGCAGGCTGCACAGGCTCACACAGGCTCACACAGGCTCACGCAGAGACACATGTGCACACACACCCTACCTGAGCTCACTGAAGTCTTTGCGCAGGATCTCAAGGGCCTTCTGCAGGAACTGCTGCATAGTGTTTCCTTTTTTCATCTGCATGAGTGGGCCCAAGAGCCAGCACCCAGGACACCAAAGAGTTGGCAGAGTAAGAGGGAAGCCTGGAGGAAGGTTCTCAAGAAGACAGTGGCCTGGAGGCCCCTGCCAGGGACCTGGACCCCTCATTACTGTCACAGGTAGCCAGGTCCTCTTCCCTGTTCCCCCCAAGACCCCCAGGGCCCACCCCCATGAAGGGGCCTGCGGGGTTCCAAAGTCAGGACTAAAGCTCCTTCTCACTGAATCTGAGGAGCACAGGGAGTGGGGTGCACGCCCCACACTGCCAACCTTGACTGTCCGCCGGTGCCCAGAGCCATCCCAGTAACTGAAGGTGATCTCAATCTCCTCGCCTACAAAGCAGAATTGCCATTTCGACTTCAGAATCACGGGTGCCCAGCTGCCGCAGCTCCCTGGGGCTCATCCCCAGCCCCGGGTCTCACTGCTCCGTAGGCCAGCCAAGAGGATCCCATTTGGGGAGCACTCACTCTTGATCTTCTCCTGCTTGGCTTCCCATTCCTGCCGCAGCTCCTCCCGGAGCCGATTCTCCTCCTCCTGGGAAAGGAAAGGGATATGAGAGGGAGGTCCGAGGCTGCTCAGAGGGCAGGCAGGGCCTCACTCCTGAGCAAAGGCCTCTGCCAAGGTCAGGGTCAGGGCTGGAGTCAGGCTGCCTTTACCTCACGGTCACGGTCAGGCAAAAAGCTTGTGTCCACATCTGGGTTCTTCCCCAATTTTCTCTTCTTCACAGGAATCTCTGGAGCCAAAGGAAACAGGAGTCAGCTGTGTGATGGGCCTGTTTCCATGGCACCCTGGACCTTTGTCTCTTAGGCCTCAGCTCAAACGCCACCTCCTTGGAGGCTTTGCTTCCTAGACCATACTGGCTGGGACACACTGCCCTCTGCTCCCAGCCACAACAGCCTGCATGGTCCTCTTCACAGTACCTATGGAGACCTAAAAGGCACCCTTGCAAAGAAGCCTTCACCTTGGCCCTGGCCGGTTGGCTCAGTGGTAGAGCGTCAGCCTGGCGTGCAGAAGTCCCGGGTTCAATTCCCAGCCAGGGCACACAGGAGAGGTGCCCATTTGCTTCTCCACCCCTCCCTCTCTCCTTCCTCTCTGTCTCTCTCTTCCCCTCCCGCAGCGAGGCTCCATTGGAGCAAAGATGGCCCAGGCGCTGGGGATGGCTCCTTGGCCTCTGCCCCAGGCGCTAGAGTGGTTCTGGTCGCAACAGAGCGACGCCCCAGAGGGGCAGAGCATCGCCCCCTGGTGGGCATGCTGGGTGGATCCCGGTTGGGCACATGCGGGAGTCTGTCTGACTCTGCCTGTCTCTCCCCGTTTCCAGCTTCAGAAAAAAAGAAGCCTTCACCTTGATATCTACTGCCAGCAGCTGGATGACCAGGCACTGCCTTCTTGTCCTGTTAGCTGTGACCTAGAGTACCTCGGCACAGGGCCAGTGTCTGAGGCAGCAAAGGCCCCTTCGCATTGGATGGGTAAGGCATCTGCAAAGGGGCGAGTGCTTGAGGGAAAACCCCTCTGTGCTAGGAGCTGTGCTCACCATAGTCACATAGCTGATGTCTCGTTTAATCCTCACAAGAGCCCCAAAAGGGCATGACACTCCCTTTTCCCATTTAGGAAACTAAAGCCCAAAGTCCCATGGCTACTAAGACCAGAGCCAATAGGAAGAAGAAAAGGCCAGCCTTGCCAATATCCTGGACTCTGGGACTCAGTTTCCCCAATTAGGATATGGATGAACTAGAATAGAGGTTCTCTTTTTTTTTTTTTTTTTTTTTGTATTTTTTCCGAAGCTGGAAACGGGGAGGGAGTCAAACAGACTCCCGCATGCGCCCGACCGGGATCCACCCAGCATGCCCACCAGGGGGCGATGCTCTGCCCATCTGGGGCATTGCTCTGTTGCAACCAGAGCCATTCTAGCGCCTGAGGCAGAGGCCATAAAGCCATCCTCAGCACCCGGGCCAACTTTGCTCCAATGGAGCCTTGGCTGCAGGAGGGGAAGAGAGAGACAGAGAGGAAGGAGAGGGGGAGGGGTGGAGAAGCAGATGGGCGCTTCTCCTGTGTGCCCTGGCCGGGAATCGAACCCAGGACTCCTGCACGCCAGGCCGACGCTCTACCACTGAGCCAACCGGCCAGGGCCTAGAATAGTGGTTCTTCAACTTGCTGGTCTCAGCACTCCTGAACACAGTTACCGAGGACCCCAGAGAGCTCATCTATGGGGTTTGCAGCCATCGATATTTACCGAATTAGGAACTGAGCCTGAGAAACACTGAAGACTCTAGAACAGAAGAGCAAGCACTGTCACCTGTCAGAGGAATCATGTCATCATGTCACAGTGCTTCTGGAAAACTCCACTGCACACTCATGAAAGAACCAGAGTGCAAAAGGCCATGAATATCGTTGCATAATTATAAAAATGTTTTTGACGTTGCAGACCCCTCAAAAGGTTTTCAGAGACCCCCAGGGGTCCTGGAGCACCCTTGAGAACCACAGACCCGTAGACAAAGCTGCATCCTGGCCTGATACTCCAAGGCAGGGTTTCCAGAGCCTGGCTGTACATTAGAATCCCCCAGAGTTTTTAACAAATCCCACACTGATAGCTCATCACTGGATCCCCGCAACGAAGCTTCTGAGAGGGAATTCCCAATGAGACCTCAGTAACACACAGAGGTTGACAGCCTTCCCCCAGACTGCTGGCTAAAACAGTAACCCCTACCACATAGATGATGTGCTGATGGTAATATATTAGATACCAAATATCACTAAATACTTACTATTACCAACTAATACTAAAATTAACTTCACTTGTTTCTTTTCATATGCTTTACTGTGGCTCCTGGAACACCTGCAATGCCAGGAGGCCCACAAGCTTACTCCTGTCCACATCAGCCACTTCCATTAAAGCTGTCACATCCACCCTGGCTGGGTACTCAGTTAGATTAGAGCATTGTTCTGATGCACCAAGGTTGAGGGTTCGATCCTCGGTCAGGGTACATACAAGAAGCAAACAATGAATGCACAACTAAGTGGAACAACAAACCCATGCTCCCCCCCAAAAAAAACCCTGCCATACCCAGCCTGTCACCACATTGAGTAGTGCCATCTTGCACCACTCCTTGGCCATCATATTTTCTAAACCAGGCCAAACCTGCCATTACCCTCCCAAGCCCTCAAATGTATCCCTCTTGCTGCTCCACTTCCGGGCTCACTCATTTCTCGACTCTACACATTCCCTTCCCCCATTTCTCTGGCAGCTAATAAAATTCCCCTCATTGGCTCAACACAACTATTCCCAATGGGACACTTTCCCTGAGCCCTGGATTGGTCCTGGGCTGGCCCTGAGCCCTGGCAGGTTGCATGCTGACCCACTGATTCCCGTGAGAGGGACAGTGCCCTGCTTTTGTCCCTCTGCCCTGGCCCCGGCCTAGCCTGGAGCAGGAGCAAGGCATATAGGGCCCCATGCCGGCTTCATCCTTACTCCCCACCCTTCCAAAGTTGTCCCTATAACTCCTTGTTCCCTCAGCTGAGACCTGCACTGCCCAATTGTAGCCACTGAATTTCTGTGGCTGTGTCAATTTATACTGAAATTTTTTGTGTATGACAGAGACAGAGACAGAGAGAGGAACAGGTAGGGGCAGACAGACAGGACGGGAGAGAGATGAGAAGCATCAATTCTTCGTTGCAGCACCTTAGTTGTTCATTGATTGCTTTCTCATATGTGCCTTGACCGTGGGGCTACAGCAGACCAAGTAACCCCTTGCTCAAGCCAGCGACCTTGGGCTCAAGCTGGTGAGCTAAGCTCAAACCAGATGAGCTCACATTCAAGCCGGTGACCTTGGGGTTTCAAACCTGGGTCCTCTACATCCCAGTCCGACGCTCTATCCACTGCACCACCGCCTGGTCAGGCTACACTGAAATTTAAAAAAAATGTTTATTGTATTTATTTGGGGGGGGAGGGAGAGAGAGAGGAACATCAATCTGCTCCTGTATGTGCCCCGGTTGGACATCGAATCAGCAACCTTTGTGCTTTGGGACGATGCTCCAACCAACTGAGCTATATGACCAGGGTGATTTCTACACTGAAATTCATCAAACAAAATTTAATGATCTGGTGCCCCAGTCACATGAACCACATGCTCAGTGGCCACCCGGCAGCATAGACACATATATTTCTGCCATCATGGAAAGTTCTGATCTAGACCACCCTCTCTCCTCCTGGGTCCATCCTTCGTGGTACCTACAACACCTTGCTCTGACAGCCTCTTGCACTGAAGACCCTATGCCCCTGTACAGGGGCCGTACAATGGCTCTGACTCACTCCGCCACTGAAAGCGAGCCCCAGCCCCAACTCAGTTTTATCTACAGTGCAGACTGGGCTCTTTCTCTCCTGCCCTGACATGTGAGGTTGGGAATCACAAACGCTGCGGGCAATCAAGGCTGGGTGGTGGATATGCTTCTTCACTCTAGAACCAGAAACCCAGGACAGAGCACTGCAGGCAAGGCCCCTCCCTCGTGCCCCAAGACTGCCCTCACCTTCCCTTTCCAACTCCTCCTCATACATGGCCTCTTCCTCCTCCTCCTCGCCCACCTCCTCTTCTTCCTCCAGGGTGAAGGACAGGCTGGAGATCTTCCGCTTGGCCTCCTTCTTGCGCTCCTTCTCTCTCAGCTTCTCCAGCTTCCTGCCAAGGCATGGATAGCCATCATGCACCACATCCTCACTCCAAGACCCCTTCTTTGACCCAGAGCCCCCTACGTGCTCACTGTGGTGCCCACGTGGTGCAGACCCTGAGAAGTCCTACTGTCCTGGGTTACTTCGAGCTCATGGGCAGGGCTTTTATTATGGCACAAGGGTCCCCCATTCAAGATACAGAAACAGCTTGACTCAACCCCAAGCACTAGCTACATCTCAGAGGGGGATCACAGGTAGGGAGGAGAGGACACACAGCTGAAGCTCCTTCGACTGCTCCTTCTTGGCCAGCTGCTTCTCCCGTTCCTTCACCAATGCCTCCTGCTTGGCCTTCATGTCATTCAGGGTTACAAGTCCTGTGAGGCCAGGAAACATGGGGGTAAGGATTGGTCACCCAGAGTCAGCAAAGCAACAGGCCTCTGGATTCAAGAGAGGGTGACATGTGTGGCTTTGCTTACCTACGGTGCTGGACTTGAGCTCCGCCTCCACAGCATCATAGTGTGCAGAAAACTTCTTGTCAATGTTGGATTTCATTATGTTCTCCTGTAGGAGAGGAAGAGTAGGGTGGAAGTGGGGACCTGGGCCTGCGTTCTAGTCCCAGATCTGCTCCTGGTCTACATGACCTTGGGAGAGACACGTCCCCTTTCCTAGGTTGGTAGAAGGTCCCACAGGGCTGTGAGGGGCTCTTTCAGTGCTGGGGCACTGAATGAGGTTGTTTCCTTGTGACCTTTGAGCTGCCTCCCGCTGGGGACCAGAGCTCCCTTAGCCTGGAGCCACAGTCTCTACCTGCCTTTGGAGTTTTTCATAACCAGCTTTTCAGCTAAAGCTCTTGGCTTGTAACCCAAGACAAGGACGGGGTGACAGGAGAGTCAATAGTAGTCAAGGGCCTAGTCCCTCACTGAGCAATGTTGTTGCTCCCTCTGGGCTCTGGATGTTGCCAACAGTTCCCGTGAGGTCTCCTCACTCCAGCTCAGCTCCATCCCACATAGGTCTCCCTAGCCAGTGGCCTCCAGGGAGTCAGAACTGGGACAGTGGGCAATAAACTGAGGCCTCAGCAGGCCTCAGCATGGGGCCACTTCCTTGAGCCCGGCTTCCACAGGACCTAAGGTGGGTGTCTGTTCGCCCCTCCTGTCCTGAGCCCACGCTCTTCCAAAGGAAGAGTCTCTTGCAAAGCCCAAGGGAGGGCACCTTCCTTCCCGACCTCCCACTCACTGAAGCCTTTTGTGAACCGCTAGCACCCCTGGTCCTCATGCCTACTTTTGTTGCTGCGCAAAAGGCTCTGGAAAGAGTCTCAGAAACCGGTGGGCTGGCTGGGGCCTGTGGGGCCTACCCCTCCTGGTATCCATTGGCTCAGGGCAGAGACCTCACTCTCTGGTCTCAGGGACCAGAGCCAGGATGCTCTGTGCACCCACCCAAGGGGCTCTCTGATGTGAACAATGGAACCACTGACTGTTGCTTCCTCCAGGTGGAGTTTGTCACAAGCTAGTTCAGCTCAGCCTTCTGGGCCCATTTTACAGATGAGCAGACAGTCGCCGGCTCACTTCTGCCCCTTGCTGGAGGTCAGCCAGCAAGAGCCCCGCTCCGGCTCAGAGCCAAGCTCTACGCCCGCCTCCCGGGGTCGCGCGGGGCCCCAGGAGGCCCGGGCAGTGGGCAGCGCGCATGATCTGAGGCGCCCCGGCCCAGCCCGCACCTCGGCGATCCTCTGCTTCATCTGCTCCATCTGCTCGCGCTGCTTCTCCCGCTTCTTCATCAGGTGCATGGCGCGGCCCGCTTCGCTCGCGGCGCCCTTGTACTGAGCCATGGTGGCGGTGGCAGCGGCAGAACAGCGGCAGCAGAGACAGCAGCCCGGCGGTCAGCGGCTGTGGTGACCGCGACGTACGGCCTCAGTGCAGTCAGCAGACGCCCGCCCGGCCGCGCGCGCGCGCCGTGACGTCCGACAGGGAGCGCGCGGGGGCCCCGCCCCGCGCCAACTGCCCCGGCACGTGACCACCGCCCGCCCCGCCCTGCGAACCACCGGAGGCCGGCCTCCAGTACCCTCCGCTTCCTGCTGTCGATCACACCCCTCCTACCCTTTCCCAGGCCGTAGGCTGGGTACCTTAGTCCTACATCTTCCTGTTGATCCCAAGGCTGAGCCCCTGGGCCCTCCATTTCCCTGATGTTGACCCGACCCAAAGCCAGACTCCACCTTGTTGCTGCCCTGCCTGAGACAGCCTATTTCACCTGCTTCCACCAGTTTGACCTTTACCCAAGACTGGGCCCCAGTCCCCCGTTTCCCACGAGGCTGGGTGTGGGTGCCCTCTGCTTCCTCTTCCTTTACCTGGAGGCAAGGACCCTGCTCCCTCCTCTTCAACCCCCAGGCCAGACCCCTCTCCCAGTTTTTCACATTGACCCTCAAGGGTTGCAGTCTTGGTGCCAGCACTAACTTGCTGGGTGGCCTTGGGCAGGGTGATATAACCTATTGCTTCTGTACAGGCCCTTTCGGCCCTTTAATTCCGTCATAAAGAAAGTGACCTTTTTATAGCCATCAGGAGCCCAGCTAAGCCAGAGTCCCAAACTCATAGGGACAGCATGACATCCTAGGAAGCCGAGGCCCCACACGATGCCCAGCTTTTGGTTAATAAAGCTTAAGATCTGGGCTCAGGTTTCCACACAGTTTTATTGGGAGGTTTTGTTTTCTGTGGAATACACTAGAGGTTGGGGAAGGGCACACATTCACTTTGCAAGATAAGGGTTTCCCACCACTAAGGGAAAGGCATGGGGGAGGGCACACTGGGGGTCTGGATCCATTTTCCCACCTCCTTCTGCTTTGCTCACATTTCTCTCAGCCAGTTTCAAAGGACACAAACACAAAGAAACAAAAACTGCAAGACAAACCTCCAATGAGGCCACACCCAAGCCCTTCCCCCTCCCAGGCTGCCCAGGTGGCCAGGGGAGCTGCTCCACAGCCCCAGCCTCACCAGAAGACTGCAAGGGAGGGGGCCAGCACTCCTGCTCAGACTGGGCGGGGAGAAGTTAATAAATTAGAATAAATTAAGAGGGGCAGGAGGAATAAAGGATGAAACTTGATGCTGGGAGGGTCCCTTCTCTCAACGCACGAGTAGGTGGGGGGAGGCAGGGGGCATCTCCAAAGGCCACAACAGTGGGAATAAGAGCGGTGGGGGCAGAAGTCAGCTTTTCCTCCACAGTCTTCCCAAACAGGGCAGAAGAATTAGGGATAGGGGGAAGAATCACACAGGGGAGGAACCCTCTTTTCCCAGGATAAGGAAGGGCCAAGAAAGAGGATGCTATCCAACTAACCACCCCCCACCGCCTCCCAAACCATCACTAAGATTAAGGATTTGGTCAGTGAATCAATGAGGTGGGTGACAGGAATGTGGTGGTAGAAGCAGAGGATGCTGGAAACAGGGGTGCCCAGCCACACCCCTCTCCCTAGCCCTAGAGAACAGGGGAGAGGGCATCCAGGGCTGGTCAGCAATCACTGGTCAGCTTCTCCAAAGACATCATTCTGTTTGCGCTTCATGTTCTCAAAGTCAAAAGCGGAGCCTGCCATGCGCTTGTAGATGTCTTTGATGTCATTGCAGGTTGTCTCAAAGTGTGTGGTGGCATCATAGGAGCAGGAACAGAACACCTGAAAACAGCCAGAGCCGGGGCCCATGATGAGTTGGGCTGAGGCCCTGAGCAGGCAGTCAGGAGCCGGGGCCGGGACAGGCTGTTTACCTGGCTCTCAGAACCATCGTCGATGGGCTCATACAAGTCACTGATGGCCACAAACCTGAGGGGCAAATGGAGGGAAGGGGACAGGCCTCACAATCAGCCTTGCCCTCCCTGGTCCTCAACCCCCAGCCCCCCAGCTCCTTGACTCCCTTTCTCCCCCAAGCCCCTCACTTTTGGTCAATGGGCTCCAGTAGTTCCAGGGCCGGCTCGACCTCTTTTTCAGGCTCTGCGGTCTCCACCGTGGTGCTGGCAATGGCGATGTACTTGCCCTGAGCAGCCACATTGTGTGCGTAGGAGATCATGCACACGTAGATGTCTGCCCGCAGGAAGCGCTCCATTAATGTGGGCACATAAAGGGACCCCAGGAGTGGGCTCAATTTGGACCTGCCTGCCCCTCCCAGCTCCACACAGCAGGCAGCATCCAAGCTGCCACCCTCATGACGGGGAAGTGTCCAAGTCACCCAACCCCTAGATCCTCAAGTCATGGGGACTGTGATGCGGGTCCCTATTCTCCCATGGGGGATCAGGCAGAGAGCCCCAAAGCTTATCAGGAGAGGCAAAGTTATCCAAAAGACAACAGTCTAAAGGAAGTCACATGGAGCTTGGCCCACCTGACTTTCTGTTGACCTGGTTCTGGGGAATGATGATTTGGCAGGAGTTGGCATCGTTGGTATTCTTGATGGGGTGGCTAAGGATACAGATTATGCGGATAACCTGGCCAGCCTTCCGCACACGGTCTGGAATGTAGCTGGGATCACAGATCAGCTGCTTGCATCGGGCCACCTGTGAAGTACCAAAAGGCCTTGCCCCTATCTAACACTCCGCTACATAGTCATGAAGATAGGCCCACAGCTAGGGCTGGCAGCTCTGGCAAGCAGGGGTACTCCTCTGAGCTGCCACCACTGCCCCTCTTGTAACATACAGCTTCGTCCTGCATCTCAGGGAGGTATGCCCCAATGCACAGGGTTAGGTAACCCCTTTGCGGAGACACTGTCATCAGGCACACTCCCTTGATCACTGACACAGCACATGGGCTTTGAGAGACACCTCTGGCCAACAGGAATGGCTAAGTAGACTTCTTCAGAGCCCCAGTTCCCAGCCCGAGGCCTTTAGAGCTGAGTAGTAGCAAACCCAGCAGAGCCAGGGACACTGGGAAAAGAGCCTCTAAGGAGAACAAACTCCACGCAAACCATCATGACTGCACTGTGGGGAAGGCTTACCTCTCCCTCAGACTTCACACCCACCACCTTGCCATTCTCCATGATGATCTCATCCACAGGCTTGTTCAGCATATATGTCCCCCCATAGATGGCACTCAATCTGTGGTGGAGAGAGTGATGGTGAAGTACCCCACCCAGGAGAAACGGTTAGTGCCACTGTACCTTTCCCGTACCAGCACTGGGGTACAGAGAAGGGTGCCCCAGGCAGGCAGAGCTCAGGAGACCCAATAGTTTGTCCCAGATTTGTCACCTAGAATATCTGGCAAAGGACTAGTGTAAGGGTGCAAGAGGGCACAGCTTCGCACGAAAATGGTCTGGGAAACAAAAATGAAGGGCTCTGGAGAAGTCCTGACTCAGGGTTCCAAGGACCCTGGCCCGATCCTAGCAGTGCCTGGCTCAGGTGAGGAGCTGAGCAAGCCCCATCTATGGTGACCTGACTCTTTTTTTTAAAGTTGATTTTAGAGAAAGAGAAAGGAGGAGAGAGAAAGTGAGACAACAACATTGATCTGTTCCTGTGTGTGCCCTGACCAGGGACTGAACTGACAACCTCTGTGCTTTGGGACGAAGCTCTAACCAACTGAGACATCTGGCCAGGGCGGCCTTATTCTTCAACTCTGCACTTCAACACACTACTGCAGCACCCCCGTTACTCAAGGAAGATGCAAAGTAAATGAAGACCACAATGGCAAAGTATAAAATGCTATGAAAATGCTCAAGGGGGCCATTCTCATTCTTAGCCTTGGTCCTACTCAGTACTGCCAAATGAAAGAAGCCACGAACTCACCTTGCAAAGCCCTGAGGCAGCTCACCAAGGCCATAGAGTGGGTATAAATACGGGCTCTTGCCATACCGGGCCAGGGACTCGCTGTACAACTTGATGCGGTTGATGGTCTCAAGACAGGGTTGGTCCAAGTAGCTGGGGGGACAGTGTCAGGAGAAGAGGTTTCAACAGCAGAATCCCCAGCTCACCCCCACCCAGGCACCAGGCCAGCATTCCCCCACCCTCTATGGCCTGGGGAAGCCCATGGATTAAATATAGGTAAGGAATGGAAACAGTGACAGGTGAGTGTGTGGCTAAGTACAAGAGATATGCACGGTGGGCTGAAAGAGCAGCAGTCAGAAGTAGGGAGGGAAGGGTGCAGGCCAGGTGAGGTGCAGTGTGAGGTGTGCCATGCCAGCTTCCCCTCACTCATCAGTGCGGTAGAGTGCCAGGGCGTGGCCAGTGAAGTCAATGACGTCCTGGCCCAGGTCAAACTTCCGGTAGACTTCACGCATGCTGGTGCTCTGGGGATCGACGCCCTCAAAGGTCTTGGGGTCATTCTCATCAAAGTTTGCCACAAACACTAGGAACTTGCGGAAGCGCCGTTTCTCAAACATGCCCATCAGATCTGCAGAGGCGATGTGAGGAAAGCTTTTGCACCACAGAACGTGAACCTCTCCTTCCCATAAGGCAGGCCAAGAAAGCAGGTTCCCTAGCTCCCATCTGAGTTCTCTTGCTAACCACCACATGACCTTAATCTCTCTGCCCTTCTCAGCCTCAGTTTCCCATCTAAGGCACCGACACCCCCCCCCCCAGCTCTGACACTGGGGTATGTTTTGGTCAGGTGGAGCCCGTCAAAGGCTGAAGTCTTTCAAGGAGTCCCCCTTCCACATCCCCTCTGCACGTGGACTTCCCTCCGGGCAACCAGTGTAAGGCACAGTCCACGGTGGTAGAAGAAAGGCAGAGCAAAGGCTTCTGGTCCTGCATGGAGAATGTGACCCTGCGCAAGGGGCACCCTCCTCTGAATAGCTGCCCCCATCCCTGTGATTCGCTGGCTCAGGGGACCCGCACTCACTAGAAGCCAAGGCTTCAGTCTCGGTTGATGGCACTTTGTAGATCTTGCCCCCCTTGTAGACGAAGCTGCCCTCCACCACCTTGAAGTCCAAGTAGCGAGTCACCTCTGTATACAGGAGCATCTTTACCAGCTGCCCTGCACGGTGGTGAGCGAATGGCAACAGTATTAGCATTGCTCCCTCCAGAAGCTCTAGCTGCTTTCTCTGCCTCTTTTGTGGAGCCTGACCCTTCTCTGGTTGTCCCAATCATCCCCTACAAGACCTCCTTCGTCTCCCTCACCATTGGCCATGAGGAATTTGGGGATCAGGTCAACATTCCAGTCTCGGCCCCGGCCCATCGACTCAGGTGGCCCCTCCAGCAACTGAAAACGCTTATACAGCTACAAGCAGGAAGGAGAAAAAGAGAGGTACCTGTAAGACCACCCCTCCCTTCCCTACCCCCCTGCCCAAAGAACCCAAGGAGCTGCTTCAGCACCCTAAGCAAGAGTTTACCAAGGATGGACCTGGGCTCAAGTGGCCTCACCTCCTCCAGGGGTGTGATGGAGGAGCTCTCACCCCCATAGTAGGGGTTCCGGTCCATGTGCAGCACCTTCTTCCCGTTCACGGACATGATCCCAGACAGGATGCATTCCTGGGGAAGGGGTAACATTTGCTGCACTCCCACCTGGCCACATTCCCACTAGCAGCCCTTACTAGAACTCTCTGTTCCCCACCCCAAAGCAGAGAGGAGAGCCAAGCTAGAAGGACTCTGCGCCAGTGGACAGCTCCTTTCATCCCTCCCCCTGCCCCCGCTGGCTACCTCACGTAAAATTGGGGGACAATGGCTTCATCTAACACAGTGTCCTTTATAACCTTGCGAAGCAAAGAAATAGAGAAAAGAAATAATGGAAACATCGGAGAGTATCCAGCAGACACACAGACAGTCTGTCTATATAGCAACTACCACCATGCCAGAAAAACATCATCTATCTACGTAGAGCCACATGTAAAGACATAAGACACAATGAGCCACGGAGGAGACCCAGCTGGACAGTGAAGGGCCCGAGGAAATGAAGAAAGGCTTATCACGGTCCAGGAATCACAGGCCCCACCCTGAGCTGCGGGGTCCTCCAAACTGTCCCTGACCCTGAGTCTCCCCGCCCAGGGAGGGGCTTCTGCGCCACGGCAGAGGGAGAAGAGGCAGAGGAGCTGTCCAACGGGTCCGAGGGACGCGGGGGAGACAGTTACCATTCACTATCACTAACCCAAGGACAAAGGCTGCAGACACTAGCCAGCCCGCGGTCTCCATGGGAAACCAGGGCGGGGTAGCGGGAATGTGGTTCCTGCCCCCACGGCTGCTCCTTCTGGAACATTCCCTGCATCCCCGGGCCCCATAAAAAGCCGAAGCAGCAGGATGAGGGTCCACCCGGCGAGGGTCCCTGACCCGAGGTTCTTGTATTTCATCTTCATCAGGATTAGCAAAGATGAGAGGGGATGCTGGTCGGGCCGGGGTACAGGCGATGGTGAGAGCGGTATAGGGGGCACTGGGGGATATTGGGCCGAGTGGGGCTGCAGGCTGGGCTGCGGAGGATGGAAGGGGCCGGCGGTCGGGGCCCGGGCAGTCTAGCAGGCGGAAAAATAGGGGGCCCTCTCTTGGAGAGGGGGCCACGGCGGTGGGTAGAGGCGACATCGTGAGGGGGTGAGCAAGGGGCTGCTTTTCTTGGATGCCCGAGCGCCAGGGCCGGCAGCACGGCGGCTGGCAGTGACAGGATGGGGCCGGGGGCGGCAGCACTGTGGGAAGGAGGGGGCGATGCGGATTCCGGGCGCCCGAGGCCGCACTTACGGTGAGGCCGGTGCCCAGCACGATCACATCGTATTCCTCATCCATGGTCAGGCCTCGGTGCCAGCGCCGTCGGCTCCTCCTCTTCCTTCACCACAGCCGCCGTCGCCGCACTGGACCAAAGATGGCGGCGCATCGGTCGCCGCCCGACCCCTCCGCCGCGTCAAAGAGTCCCGTCCCCTCCCCGCTGCGCACGGCCGGAACCACCGCCTTCCCAGCTCGCCACCCGGGAGGGCTGCCAGGGCCCGGGCCTCAGCACCAGCGCGGTCCCGCTCGCAGAGCCGAGGGGAGCGGGGCGGGGCGGGGAGGGCGGGGCAGGCTGGTGGCCGGTGCTGCGAAAGGGATCCGTGCGCGGGAGCTGCCGCGCCCGCCCCACCCTTCGGACCAGGCGCATGCCCCTGCTGCAACCTAGGGTGGCCCCGAAGGGACGAGGGCTGCCATTGTGACTGCTGTCATCCCCAGGGGCTGACCGCCTTGGTCCTTCCTGCCTGCGCATTGCAGCCCCCTCCCCATACTAGCCTCTTAGGGGTCAGGCTTGCTAAAGACCCTCCAGCCCTCGCGGCCTCCCTGACGCAGTCTGCAGGACCTCTACAGGCCTCCCCGCCTCCCGCTTAGCCTGACTTGGCTACAGCTACACCTGGGCTCCTCTCTGGAAGCCATCAGCCAAGCGCATCCCTCATGACCAGAAATGAATGACAAGAGGCTGAAGCATGGCGACCTGTCTTTATTTTATTAGGAAGTAAATCCACCGAGCTCCGCAGGCTCCTGCTAGGTACTCCTAGCAGGAACTGCCAGAAACCCAGTGAGCACACCCACCACCTGGCATGGAGGTCCCTTCCTTCTCAGGCCACAGAAATAAACCACAGTGTACTGCTTGTTAGAACATTACCAAAAACACCACCACACAAGCGGGACAATTAAATAGTACTTCCACCCACCCCCAACTCAGGGACTCTCCAGCTCCTGGCTGCTACAGGGAGCCCCATAAAGCCGAGGCAGCGAGCGAGCACTGGCTACACAAAAGCACTATAAACAGCGAGGGGCGAAGGTGCAGATATGAAAATAAATAACGAGAAAGGAGGAGGAGGAGGGGACTCTAGAATTCATGTCCCCTACCCTCACAATTGCCAAGCTTGGGAGATATGTCTATCTATGCAGAATATGTATACCTATTGATAGAGGTGGGGTGTGGGCATCCCCAGGGAAGCCTCTCTGGGGTTGAACAGGAACAAGACAGGCTGAGGGGAGCTGGGGGTTCATGCTATGGTGGGAGAGTTCGATAGTCCAGCATGCCTCGATAAGAATTGTGACAAACTGGACATCATCACACCCTCAATCCCCAGTGGGCACAGGGTCACACAATCTGGGTCAAAGTGATAGAAGGGCCCTTGTGGTAGTCAAAGCGGTCCATGGTCTTGAGGCTCAGGATCATGTGTAGGCCGTAGGTGAAGATGAAAAGCATGAACAAGGAAGTGAGTAGCCCCATCCAGATGCCCGGGGAGAAGAAGCCCGCACAGTCGCTGGCATAGGAGAACTGCTCACCTGTCACGTTGAAGGCCTGGATCTGGGGGACAGAAAGGACCATGAGGCCCCACAAAGAGGTAGGACCAGTAAGGGCTGAGGTTTCTGAATTAGTGGGTTGTCCAAATCTCTTGAGATGGGAGCACAGCAGGGACAGGAAATCTCAAATACATTCCTGAGCCCAAGCCCAAAGGGTACTAAGACTTCAGGCCTCTGCTCCCTCCCTTCTCTACCAGGACCCTGCTACATCACCCAGCCTGGGCTCCTCCCTGCTCCCTACCTGGAAATCCTGAAGAGACATCTGCCAGAGAGAGGGCTGTGTGCCAGGCACAAGGAGACTGCCCTCCGCTTTAAGGCTGCTGACATACTGGCAGTGGAAGGAATAGATGCTGGGCCCCGTGATCTGGGAGACATTGAAGTAGACTACAGAGCCATTGCTGTGGATTTCGAGGCGCTCCATCGTAAACCAGTGTCGGGCCGACACTGGGTAGAAGCGATTCACCAGAGTGAACCTGGAGGAAGCCAAAGGAGTGTCAGGTAGATGAGGAAACCAGAGCCACACCAGTCCACCCACACCTCAACCACCCCTCGGACTCACCTGAATGTCACCGTGGTACCAAAGAGTTGTTCATAGGTCAGTGCAAGCCTGCAGGACCAGAGTGAGAGGCAAGTTGTCAAGCTCTGAAAGGGCCATGAGCATCTTAAATCAAGGTGCTCAAGTCTGCTCCTACCTAAGCTGTGTGGGTCCTTGCAGCCACCTGAAGAGGCAATGCCCCAACTTGACGGATGGAAAAACTGAGACCCTGTCACATTCTAGGTCAGGAACCTGCACCAGGTCCTCCACCTCCAGCTGAGGGCTCCTTGCTCTGGCTCCCCTGAACCTAGTGCCCCTCCTTCTTTCAGCTCCCTCTTAGGGTCATCAAGGTTCCCAGGTTGGTTTTTCAGAGTGAGGTCGGTCTCTCCAACCACATAAGGAGGGTATGGGAGCCCCAGAACTTGGTCTGGCCTAGAATGAGCCATAGTGTAGTGGCCTTGAGGATGTGCAAGGGGGAGGCACCGGGTTCCCTGGTGACTGAGAAGTATCAACAACCAAAGTCTCGCCCTGGCCTAGTAGCTCAGTTGGTTAGAGTGTTGTCCTGATTTGTCAAGGTTGCAGGTTCAATCTCCGGTCAGGGCACATACAAGAGGCAACCAATGAATGCATAAATAAGTGGAACAACAAATTAATGATTCTCTCTTTCAAAAATCAATAAATTAAAAAGAAATTCAAACAAACAAAAAACCAAGGTAGTCAAGGACTACAAGGCCTGGGTAAGCAGAACTCTGAGCAACCTCCACTCCAAGGGCTCTCCAACAGCCCTACCCCATGACACCACAGCGTTCCCATGCTGGACACACGTCCCCAACACATACACCCACTTGAAGTTATAGGTATTTTGCCCTTACCTGGCAATGGAGTCATTCCAGAAGGAGCCGGTCAGGTTGAGATCCTGGACCCCAAAGGTGATGGGGGTCAGGTCTTCCCAATGACCCTTAAATGCCACTGAGAAGTTCTGGGCCCAGAACAGGATCCGGGGGGCGGTGTCATTATAACTCACAGGGGGGTGGATCTCAGCTGACACTGGCTGTTTTTGCAGCAGTTGGCGACCTAGCCCCCCAGCCACCATGGCTACATCACGGGCCACCTGCAGAAACAGCGCACAAACCTTTTCTCAATGGCCCTGAGGGTATGCCCCAAATCAAGTGGCCTGCCCTGTCTTTTCCCACCATCTGTAGTCCCACCTGTCATACCCGGAGGCCCTTCCCCCAGGAAGCTCTCTCCAGCTGGCCCCTAAGCCTTTGTGATATTCCCAGTCCCTCCAATTTGAGAACACTTGGACTTATTAGCCAAGCATGCCAGCCCGTAAGAATGATAGGGCAAGATGGAAGACTGCACCTACAAGGAGTAAGCAGGACTTCACAGTTTCTATTCGTATCCTCTGACACTGGCCCAGGGGAGAAGCTGACCCCCCACTGAGGCCACTTGAGCCACACCCGCTCCGGGCCAACTCACCACCCGGCCTCTGCCCACACCTCCCAGAGCCCCTGTGGCAGGGCACATACCCTGGAAGGGCGAACTGCTGTGAGGGCCGCTGTATACGGGACATCTTCAGACTTGAGTGTGCTCAGCACCTGCCCAATGACCTTATCTAGGGGGTAATGGGAGAACCAGGTTACAGGTAGATGCTTAGAGCAATGTTTCCACTGCCAGTCTGACCTTCACACAGCAGACGCCAGCACAGGCAAGGCCGTGCCCTTCCACATCCCACATCAGTGCCTCTCTTGATGGAGCCCAGGGAGATCGCCTCATTGAGGTGGCAACCACCAGATATCTTCACTGTGAAGTTCTCCCCACCCCTGGCAACTGGCATGTCCTCTGTGCTCGGACACTGAGACCTTTAAGACTCGGCTCCCATTAACCTTCACTAGTGTTTTCAGTTTCCATTGAGAATCCCTAATAGCAACTGCTTCTCATCCTGCTCATTCCCAGCCTCCCCTGGGCCACCTCTGACCTCAGTTGTCAACTCCCTAATGCCAAGGCCTAACTAAAGGGAATGAGAAAAGATAAAGATATAAGAAACTTCAAATCCACTCATACAAGATTTCTAATGACCTTTCCAAGGGGAATGACTGTCCTTTATAGCAAAAAAGACAAATCTTCAAAATTGTTTTTTGAAATGTTGCTGTTATGTATATTAAACCCAAACTATAGGATTCATGTTGCCTGAGTGGAAACTGGCTCCACAAGCTCCCGCAGGGAGGACCCTTATCCCGAAAGTTCTGCCAGGCAGGGCCTAACTGAAGAGGGCTGAGGCCCAGGGTCCAGCATTTTTCCCTGACCAGCTTCCAGTTGTCCCAGGGGAGCTGAGGAGCTATAGGCCAGCTCTCTGTAGCTGAGGGCTGAATACGGATGAAAAATGTACACTCTCCCTGACCCGACTCACCATTGCCTGTGAGGACTTCCCTCGGTGCCATCAGACCCGAGCTATGAAAAAGACAAGAGTGTCAGAGCCACCACAATCCAAATAGCTCTGTACTGTCTCCAGCCACATCTCCTCTGCCCCTCCAGTATGTCCTCCACTCAATGCCACCATCCTTCCCTGTTAGCCCCACTCACCCAGCACACTCTAGCTAGGGCCTCTGGAGGCCAGGCTCATGCTCTCTTCACATCTTTGCCCCCTCCCCCACCTGGAATCCCTTGCCCCTCCCCCCACCATTTCACAGGCCCACTCATGTTCCTGCTCCCTGCTGCGTGAACAGGTCCTGGCTAGCCAAGTTGGCTCCCTACCACCAGAGCCCATGTTCGCCTCGTCTCTGGAGTCTTAACAGGACTAGTTTAGTGCAGGGCACCCACTCCTGAGTGACAGCCCAGCTGAAGGCCCTTCTGGCCTCTTCTGGCCCTACAGGGTACCTTCTGGAAGGGCTTCAAGGTTCTGAACAGGGCTGTTGTCATTGAATGGGTTGTGTCACCAGAGTCCAGAGCCTTGCAGCTGGAGGCTGGGCCATACCTGGCTGTGTAAGGCAAGCGGATGAGCAGCAACGCTGGGAGGCTAGCATTGAGCTTTAGCTCCTGAAGAGTGGCCAGGTCCACGTGCAAGGGGCTGGCCCCAAGCTTCTCCTGCAGGTAAGTGGTCAGAGTGCTGACCGCATACCAGTCAACAGCAGGAAGCACAAGAGAGGATGGGGCCAGCTCCAGGGCATTCTGGGGGCAGAGGAGAGGTGAGGGATGAGTTAGCAGGGGACCAATGGGCCTGAGCCAGACCCCCAAAGCTCTCAGGCAGCCCTGCTCTGGCAAGCCAAACCCACACAGGAATCTCATTCAGGGCCAGAAAGAAAATGCCCCACACCCCTGGCCCCTGGCTCTCAGGCCTATCTACCCCCAAAGCCAGCACCTCTGGTTCCTCAAGGGGACAGTTCTTACTGTGCTAGGGAAGGGGTGCAGGACAATCCCCACTGCCCACAGCTGAGAGGACTCTTACCTCCAGGTTAGAAAAGGTGCTGTCCTGCTTGTTTCCAAACACACCACCGTATGCTGTGAAGTCCTCAATGCTCAGCTAGTAGGAAAGCAGGGAAGATGGCCTAAGAAGGCGGGGCTAGGGCCAGGGGAGGGGGCAGACCCCTTCCCTGTGCATTTGCAGGGCCAGTAAAATCTCATTTGGAGTCAGATTTGGTCCGATTGAAAGAACCACCAAGGGCAAGTTTGGGGTGGGGGTAGGGATGGAAGGTTCTGTTTTCTTCAGCACCTTCCCGGCAAGGGTGAGGCTGAGAAGACATGGAAGACAGTCATGGGGGAGGAAATCTGTGGGCAGCTGACTGAGGGTAGCCTGAGGAGTAAGAGTCAGCTGCCTGTCTACAGACAACAGAAACTGGGTAGGGAAGGAGGAAGCTAGGGGGAGGGGCTGGAGGACAGTTAGAAGCGTTTACTGCCTGCCCCCCCACAAGGGAAGTCAGAAAAAAGGAGAGCCTGCCTAGCAGTTGCAATAGCTAGAGCCACCTATGTCCAGTATGAATGGGAACTTTTATTTTTTTTGAGAGAGAGAAAGAGACAAACAGGAAGGGAAAGGAGAAACTAAAAGCATCAACTCATGGTTGCATCTCCTTTTTTTTTTTTTTAATAAGAAGTTCCCTCATTTTTTTTAAATTTATTTTTTAGATTTTATTTATTCATTTTTAGAGAGACAGAGTAGAGATAAAGAGAGAGAAGAGGGGGAGGAGCAGGAAGCATCAACTCCCTCCCATATGCGCCTTGACCAGGCAAGCCCAGGGTTTTGAACTGGCGACCTCAGCGTTCCAGGTCAACGCTTTATCCACTGCACCACCACAGGTCAGGATGCATCTCTTTTTAGTTGTTCACTGATTGCTTCTCATACGTGCCTTGACCAGGGTCCTCAAGCTGAGCCAGTGACCTTGGGTTTCAAGCCAGAGACCATGGAAATATGTTCACGATCCTGTGCTGAAGCCAGTGACCCCACACTCAAACCAGCGACCTCAAGATTTTGAACCTGGGACCTCAGCGTCCCAGGTCTACTGCACCACCACCCATCAGACTGGATGAGACTTTTTTTGTCTGTGTGTTTTTCTTAAGTGAGAAGTGGGGAGGCAGGGAGACAGACTTCTGCATGTGCCCAACTGGGATCCATCCGGCAAGCCCACTATGGGGTGGTGATCTGCCCATCTGGGGCCATTGCTCTGCTGCAACCAGAGCTGTTTTAGCACCTGAGGCGAGGCCATAGTGCCATCCTCAGCCCCCGGGACAACTTGCTCTAGTGGACCCTTGGGTGCAGAAGGGGAAGAAATGGAGAGAAGGGAGAGAGAGAAGGTGATGCTTTAACCAACAGCTATCTGGCCAGGGCTGATGGGACCTTTTTAAAAAGAGGGTGAGCCTGACCAGGTGGTGGCACAGTAGAAAGAGCGTCGGACTGGGATGCTGAGGACACAGGTTCAAGACCCCGAGGTCGCAGCTTGAGCGCGGGCTCATCTGGTTTGAGCTGAGCTCACCAGCTTGGACCCAAGGTCACTGGCTCGAGCCACACCCTCCCCGGTCAAGGCACATATGAGAAAGCAGTCAATGAACAACTAAGGTGTCACAACGGAAAACTGATGGTTGACGCTTCTCATATCTCTCCATTCCTGTCTGTCTATCCCTATCTATCCCTCTCTCAGACTCTCTGTCTCTTTAAAAAAAAAAAAAAAAAAAAGAGGGTGAGAGGTCCCCTTTCCCACCTTGTTTTGGTGAAAGAGGAGAAAAAGGTAAAGATCTCGGAACATGCTGGAGAAAGCACTAGTCTTCTGAGCTCTCCATACCACAGTAACCGCAATGCCCACCCCCTTTCCTCTGCAACCTAGAGATGCTCTTCAACTCCTGACTCTCCACTCCAACTCCCAGCTTCCTCTAGCTTTTCCCCAGTTATGCCCAGAGGTGATCTTTTTTTTTTAATTTTTTTAATTTTATTTATTCATTTTAGAAAGGAGAGAGAGAGAGAAGAGAGAGAGAGACAGAGAGAGAGAAGGGGGGGAGGAGCAGGAAGCATCAACTCCCATATGTGCCTTGACCAGGCAAGCCCAGGTTTTCGAACCGGCGACCTCAGCATTTCCAGGTCGACACTTTATCCACTGCGCCACCACAGGTCAGGCCCCAGAGGTGATCTTAATCAGCTTCGCTAATCTCATTCTGTTTAGTATACACACTTGCCCAGTTTCTTTCTCCTGGACAGGAATCCTGACCTTGTTTGGACGCCAGGGCTCTCCTGAAAGCCCAGGAACCACCACGACCTCCTCATGGCACTCTGAGTAAAATAATCCAACGCTTTATTCCACATTTAGAATTGCAACTAACTTTTTTCCTCCTCATCTCCTAGCTACCTGACTAACCATCTCCTATCCTGTTCTCTCACTCACTATATTCCAGTAACACCAGCTCTTCTGTGGCCTCACTAAGAGCACTCCTTGCCCAGGGCCTTTGCACCTGCTGTTTCCTCTGCCAGGAAAACCCTTTCCCCCCCACAGCCACATGGCTCTGTTCCTCCCTCCATTTAGGTCTCTGCTCAGATATCTCCTCAGTGAGCCCTTGCCTGATCACCTTTATCTTAAATACGGTTGCCAGTCATTCTGTCCCCTTATCCTGCTTCTTTCTTCTCTAAGCACTACTACTAACATTTTATCATATAAGAACTCAACACTTACTTATCATCCTCACATGAATGTCAGCTTCCTCAGGGTAGGAGCTTGGGTTATTCTGCTCACTGCTATGTCCCCAACGCTTAATAACTGGTACATAGTAGGCAGTTCATAAATGGTAAATGGATGAATGTTGTAAGACGGGGATCCAGCGAGATGTTTTATGCGGATGTTAAGAATTGTTCCTCCCGGCCCTGGCCAGTTGGCTCTGTGGTAGAACACTGGCCTGGCATGTGGATGTCCCGGGTTTGATTTCCGGTCAGGGCATAGGAGAAACACTCATCTGCTTCTCCATCCCTCCCCCTCTCGCTTCTCTCTCTCTCTCTCTCTCTCTCTCTCTCTCTCTCTCTCTCTCTCTCTCTCCCTCTCCTGCAGCCATGGCTCAACTGGAGCAAGTTGGCCCTGGGCACTGAAGATGGCTCCATGGCCTCCACTTCAGGCACTAAGAAGAGCTCAGTTGCTGAGTAACGGAGCAACACCCCAGATGGGCAGAGCATTGCCCCCTAGTGAGCTTGCCAGGTGGATCCTGGTCCAGGTGCAAGCGGGAGTCTATCACTGGCTCCCTCATTGAACTAAAAAAAAAAAAAAAGAAAGAGAAAAGAAAAGAAAATTGCTCCTCACAGTCCTCTGATGAGTGGTATCTTCATTTTGCAGATATAGAAACTGGCATCCGCAGATTATTTCACACAGCCAATGGCTGCTAGGTAGTAGAACTAGAATTGAGTTCCAGTCTGACTACATTATTTACCACCTCCTGGAAGCACTACAGGAGAGCATGACCGCCACAACCAGCCCACAGAGTTACGGAGCAAGATCACAAGAAGAATGAGCCATATAGGCCACAAACAAGGAAGGGACAAGCAGAGACTCTATAACAGAGGTTCTCAACCTGTGGGTCGCGACCTCGACGAGGGTCGAACGACCAAAACACAGGGGTCGCCTAAAGCCATCGGAAATACAATTTGAAATACAATTTCCGATGGCTTTAGGCGACCCCTGTGTTTTGGTCGTTCAACCCCCATCGGGGTCGCAACCCACAGGTTGAGAACCGCTGCTCTATAACTTCTCAAACACCAAACCTATACCAACCCAGAATCTTCTTATGGTCTAAATGCCTGGTTTGGGGGCAGAGAAACCTGCATGGGAGGGAAAACTGTGCTGGTTATGAGCACAAACTGGCCGTTGAGGGTGGGGGGGTCTGACAGACTCGGGATGATAGCAACTGTGGTGTGTATAAACCAGCCAATCATTGTACCTCTACAAGCCTTGGTTTCCTTGACAGTAAAACTAAGATAATGACATCAGCTTAGCACAGTACATATGAAGCACTCAATAAGTGATCATTTTTTTAATCTCTATTATGATTTTTACAATTAGAATCACAACTCTGCCACCCATTAGCTGTGTGACCTTGAACCAGTCACTTCCTCTCCTTGGGCATCTGTCTTCTAATCTGTAAACAAAAATCCCCACCATGTAGGGTAGGTAAGATAAGTTCAGGGTACTCTCTATAAGCATCCAGCCTACGGCCACTTGATTCCACTGATCAAGTTGGTGCCATTTCTGAGCCCTCACTATTCCCACTGAACCTTTTCCTACAGGGTTTTCCAAAAGAGGAGCCACACCTCCCTGCAGTTGGGACTAGATTACTGAAGCTTCCCTTGGGGAATGGTCCTTACTGTCACGGGGGGAAGGGGGCCTGTCTGCCTCCAGATGACTGGGGAAAAGAGGGTTGGGGCAGGCGCACCTTGTCCTGCAGGAACAGCAGCACATTGCGGGGGCCCAGCTCCAGGGCGGGGTCTAAGTAAGTAGAGAGCTGCATGTCGCTGGTGATGTGGCCCTCATGGATGTCGGCCGCAGGAGCCCACAAGTCCCTGCCAGTGGACAGAAGAGGTGCTGTCAAGCGGGGGCGCGTGGCTTGAGATCCGAAGCTCACAGGCGCCCAGGTTGATGCTTGGGTCCCGAAGCTCTGACCCGGCCGACCAGCTACGGGGCGCTGACCAAGGGACAGTCCCCTCGCAGCTTCTTGCTGAGGACAGACCAGGACTTGAGCGAGGGCAACCTAGCTGACACAGCGCACAGCGCAGCCCGCCCCAGCCCACCACCTCGCTCACCGGTCACTCGACCACAGCACCAGCGGAACCTGCTGCTCTGCCGCCGCCGCCGCCACCGCCAATGCCAAAAGCAACAGTGGCAGCCACTGCACTTGCCAGTTCGCCGGGGCTCGCCTCATCCTTGCCTGCATTCGACCCGCTACCATCGCCGCCATCACAGCTTCACAGTCCATTGCGCCGTCCACACTGCTGCCTCAGATCAGGTGACCGTTGCCCCGCCCGAGATCCGTCCCGCGCCACCATTGGCCAGAGTGCAGACCTAGAGCCAGGGCCTCAGAAGATTGAACGAAGCGCATGCCACTCATGACCTCTCCTTTCACTGATTGGCTATACGTGTCTCCAGGTGCGCATGCTCCTTGTAGAAATGGGGAACCCCGTCGAGTTCAGCCAGCTCTTACCGACACCTTGCAGAGGTAGCTGGCATCAACAGAGGGGCAGGAATAGTAGGGCGTGTGTGGGGCCAGGGTGGGCTCCGCTCCACAGGTCCCTATAGCCATGGCTTCGCCCATGTTTTTTTTTGTTTTTTTTTTTAATTTTATTTATTGATTTTACGGAAAGAGGAGGGGAGAGAACAAGAAGTATCAAGTCATAGTTGCTTCACCTTAGTTGTTCATTGATTGCTTGTTGTATGTGCCTTGACTGGGCAAGCCCAGGGTTTTGAACCCACGACCTCAGCATTCCAAGTCAATGCTTTATCCATCACGCCACCACAGGTCAGGCCTTCACCCATGTTTTAATCTTTCTGTTTTAAGATTACAGGAGTGGTAGTTGAGACTGGGTATAGTGGAGTGCCTGGAGAAGGCACGGAAGCGCTACGTCCTTTCCGAATACTTTGCTTTATATATCTCTTTTATCTGGCTATTCTTTAATTGTGCAAGAGGGGTGATGCCGGCAATTCAGATGTGTCAAAGAGAAAGAAGCTGTAAAATGAATCGCTCTGATTGCAGCAGAGCAACGCCCCAGATGGGCAGAGCATCGCCCCCTGGTGGGCGTGCCAGGTGGATCCCGGTCGGGCGCATGCGGGAGTCTGTCTGACTGCCTCGCCGTTTCTGGCTTCGGAAAAATACAAAAAAAAAACAAAAAACCAAAAAACTTTTTATTTTGGAATAATTACAGACAGTTGCAGTTCTGTTCATCTTTGAATCTTCTCTTCTTGCTGGCTGTAAGGCCAGCGGCCACCACTGTGGCCATGCAGGTGCAGGTTCACATTGAATTTGCGCAGATGGTAAAGGAACCGTGGAGCCAGAAGATGGAGAGCCGTTCCGTTTATTAAAGTCTCATAAGGGCGGAAAAGCAAACAGGCAGGGAAGACCGTTTCCCTCTCACTCAGGTCTCCCAAGCCCCTCAACACTTTGGACTCACTCGACTCACAGACCACCACCCCCCCCTTCTCAGCAGGGTTCCCTCGCCCCTCAGCACTCTCTAGCAAAACAGGCCAGGTGGAAATCCCTCTTCTTCAGCAAACAATCTGCGCTTTGCTATCTGCCACCGTGAGAGCAAGCACCCGCAGCCTTCCATAGACTCTATACACAGGGCGCTGCCCCAGTACAAGTGAGCAAACCTAAAAAACACTTGCTACAAACTTGTTGGCCCAACACTGATCCCATCTTTATAGTGGTTCTTTCTCTCTAGATTATTATAGTACTTTCTATATTCTGCCTGACACTGTCCATTTCAGAAGTCCTCAAGGGTTTCAACCTTTTCTTATTTCTGCTGACGTAAGTACAGGGCTCCATTTCCTTATGTCTGGTGGTCTTTGTGAGGGCTTTTTGGTTAATCATCATCTTAGATGAACTGGGAGGCCTAAACTGAGCTTCCTTTTCTCGTAAGGATTTGCTTTTTCACTTCTGCCAGGAGCACCACTGCCCTGGATCCGCATTATTTTTTCCACTCAGAGTCCCAAGCTCAATCTAGGTGTTTCCTTTCCCACCTCTCATAACACCTGGTGCTCATGGAGGTTTGCTGGGCCCTTCAGAGACCTTCTCCCTCCTGGGAAGCAGGCCCGGGAGGACTTAACTTCTACTTCCTTCTCCCTACTTTGCTAGCTTTGGGTTTTGAAGCAAGTCCATTAGCCTTGCTCTGCCTCCTTTTAAAAATGATATTCCTTTCACAAGGTTGTTATGGGGATTACAGTGTGATAAGGTGCCAAGGAACTGTAAAACTTAGCATTAATAACGCCATTTTAAAGAGGAAAAGTCAGGCCTCTTACCCCCTCCTTTCTGTGGAGAAAGGAAAGAGAAGAATGCAGGAGCTTCCTGGCTTACAAGGGCAGCTGGGTCAGATAAGTCATAATTTAACTACAGAGCAAGGAAGATGGAACTTATCTGAGAATCCCTTCTCTTTTCTTAAAAGCCTTTAGAAAAGAATGTTTCTGTACCCTAATTAAGAATCCCTACACTCTGACTCACCCTCCCATCCTAGTCATGAGAGTGACTTACACCTCTGGACAAAGGGATCACAAACCCCTCCTTACCCACCCCAACCAGTACTTGATTGTGTATAAAAGCAGGCGCAGAACTGTATGAGGCCTACATGATTTGGGATTTTGCCCCATGTAGCTAGCCAGCTAATTAATAAACTCCTCAAAAATTTATCTGGACTTGGTGTCTTTGTAGAACTCACAGGTTACATTACAACATCTGGAGGCTCCAGTGAAATTTCGGTGTTCTGCGTCTCCGGAAGGTTGCCTGACCTCGCTGGATCTCTAGAAGAGGCGCCCCCTGAGACGTTCCAGGGCTCCAGTTTTCCAGTGGCTCTCAGACAACTTCTCAGCAGACACCCCCCCCTGTCCCTAAAATTCAATGATTTGGCAGAGAAATCAATGATTTGGCAGAGAAATCGAGCACTGTGAATGCTGACCTCCAGAGGTAAGTAAGGCAAATCTTTTGCTTTACTGATTTCTAGCTTTCTGTTTTAAATTTTAGCTTTTTTTGTTTGTGACTAGTCAATCTAGAACTATTGCAAAAAAGGATAAGATGCAATAGGCTCTTACGCAATAGGCTCTCCAGAGCCAAGACGTTGGCAGAGAGTTAAGTCCTTCCTCGGACTTCCCGAGACACATTTGTTTGTGCTCTCAGGGAAGACTAGTGGGGACTGAGTAAGTCCTGCCTCAGACTTCCCGGGACACCTTTGTGTTGTCTGTCCATGTCGAGATCCTGTTCTTTGTTCTTATTGTTTCTGTTTAAAAACCCCTGAGTGATTGGTGTGTAAATGGGGATCTCTGATGCCTGTACCTGAGTTTAGGCAGCCAGGCGAGCACCTGAGAGGCTCCTGACGGAGCACCACCTTCCCTTGTCTGTTGAACTGTGTCTAAAAGTCAAGTGTGGCCTGACCAGGTGGTGGCACAGTGGATAGAGCATTGGACTGGGATGCAGAGGACCCAGGTTCGAGACCCTGAGGTCGCCAGCTTGAGCGCAGGCTCATCTGGTTTGAGCAAAAGCTCACCAGCTTGAACCCAAGGTTGCTGGCTCGAGCAAGGGGTTACTCGGTCTGCTGAAGGCCCATGGTCAGGGCACATATGAGAGGGCAATCAATGAACAACTAAGATGTTGCAACGCGCAATGAAAATGTAATGATTGATGCTTCTCATCTCTATCCGTTCCTGTCTGTCTGTCCCTGTCTATCCCTCTCTCTGACTCACTCTCTGTCTCTGTAAAAAATAAATAAATAAATAAAAATTAAAAAAAAAAAAAAACCAGTGGAGTTTTTAGAAAATTTTAGTAACTTTACTACAACCCTTGTTGCCAAAGGTTTTTTTGCAGCCAATTAGAAAAAGACTTTGCCAGCAGGAAAGGGACAACTAGGAATAAGAAATAATTAGAAAAGCCAGATTTAGAATCTATTGCAGAAGGCATAATGTCTGAGTGTTTAGTCTGTGCCCAAATAAATACTAAGCAAATTAAAGAAATTATAAAGAGAAACAGAAAGAGAGGAACTTTCCCAGGTGAACATTTAGAAATAGATTTTACTAAAGTAACTGACACCTTTCTAGGATAGGTAGAAGCTTTTCCTACTAGAAATGAGACCGCAGTAACAGTTGTTAAAAAATTGCTATATAAAGTTATTCCCAGATTTAGCTTGCCCATTAATATTAGGTCTAATGATGGGCCTGCATTTGTATCCAAGATCTCACAGCTAGTAGGAAAGAAACTCAATATTAATTGGAAATTACATTGTGCCGACAGGCCCCAAAGTTCAGGGCAGGTAGAATGCTTAAATTGGATCTTAAAGGAAACTTTAATCAAATTTATTTTTGAAACCAGTGAAAAATGGCCCACCTTACTCCCCTTCACCCTCCTTAGGGCAAGGTACACCCCCTACAGGGAAAGATTTACTCCTTCTGCAATAATGTTTGGGGACCCCCTCCCTTACTACCAAAACTCAGAGAAGAAATGAAAGCTGAGTTAAGTAACCACTCCTTCCTTAAGTACTTACAGGGTCTGCAAATTACTCAGCAGGCTGCCCAAAAGACTGTCAGAGAGTCACTTCCAGCACTGCCAGGAGATCTGGTACATCCCTTTCAGCCCAAGGACTCAGTCTGTATAAAGAAGTACACTACCCAAGGACTGATTCTCACGTGGATGGGTCCACACACCAAGATCCTGACCACTCCCACTGCTGCCAAGGTAGAAGGCATACCTACCTGGATTCACCACAGCCAGTTGAAGCCTGCAGCCCCAGCGGAGACACCTTCATGGACAGAGAAGACTGACCCAGCCTACCCTTGTAAGTTGACCCTGAGAAGGACAACATGCCTTGCTCTAGCCACAAACTGGGAGCTGGCTGGTTCATGGATGACTGAAGCATAAGGGAGCTCACCGTGGGGCTCCTTATAATTGGACTCTGGGGTAGGAAGGTAGCTAGTGCAGAGGACTGTGAACTGTGTATTCATATCATCAAGGAAGGCCAAAAACTCTCCACCACCGTGCTTTTCCATAGCTTTTGTGAATGCCAGGGAACTCAGAAAGGGACCTGTACCTATAATCAGACTCAATATTCAATATGTGACCCAGAAAATGACCGTTATATCTGTTATAACCCCACAGAATTCCTACTGAAGTACTGTTTGAGGTAAAAGTAGCAAACGGAGGAGGAGTTTGGGAATGGAAGGAGGGCCAACCATGGCTCAAACCAGTGTCAAAGGAAAGCTAGAAGAAGTCACCTTAATTTTTATTTCTTCATTTTAGAGAAGACAGAGAGAGAGAAGGGGGGAGGAGCAGGAAGCATCAACTCCCATATGTGTCTTAACCGGGCAAGCCCAGGGCTTTGAACGGGTGACCTCAGCATTCCAGGTTGACACTTGATCCACTGCACCACCAGAGTTTAGCTTTTTCTAAATATTTTTTGTTTTAATTTTTTATTAATTTATATTTATATATTTATTTTTATTTTATTTTATTATTTTTTATTTTATATTTTTATTTTTTATTTTTATTTTTAATTTTTATTTCTATTATTTAATTTTTACTTATTTAATTTTAATTTTTATTTTTATTTATTTAATTTTTATTTATTTATTTATTTATTTATTTTTATTTATTTAATTTTAATTTTTATTTATTTTTATTTATTTTTTATTTATTTTTATTTTTATTTTTATTTATTTATTTTTTATTTTTTATTTTTATTTATTTTTATTTTATTTTTTTATTTTTATTTATTTAATTTTTAATTTTTATTTTTTATTTATTTTTATTTTATTTCTTATTTTTATTTATTTAATTTTTATTTCTTTTTATTTTATTTTTATTTTTTATTTTTTTTATTTATTTTTTAATTTTTTTTTATTTATTCATTTTTAGAGAGGAGAGAGAGACAGAGAGAGAGAAGGGGGGAGGAGCTGGAAGCATCAACTCCCATATGTGCCTTGACCAGGCAAGCCCAGGGCTTTGAACCAGCAACCTCAGCGTTTCCAGGTTGATACTTTACCCACTGCGCCACCACAGGTCAGGCCTATTTTTTATTTTTATTTAATTTTTATTTCTTTTTATTTTATTTTTATTTTTTATTTTTATTTATTTAATTTTAATTTTAATTTTTATTTATTTTTATTTTGTTTTTTATTTTTATTTTTATTTATTTAATTTTTATTTTTTATTTTTTTATTTTTATTTTATTTTTTATTTTTATTTATTTAATTTTAATTTTTATTTTTATTTCTTTTTATTTTTTATTTTTTATTTTTATTTATTTTTTATTTTTTATTTTTATTTATTTTTATTTTATGTTTTATTTTTATTTATTTTTTATTTTTTATTTTTTATTTTTTTTACAGAGATGGAGAGAGTCCGAGAAAGGGATAGACAGACAGGAATGGAGAGATGAGAAGCATCAATCATTAGTTTTTCATTGCGCGTTGCAAATCCTTAGTTGTTCATTGATTGCTTTCTCATATGTGCCTTGACCACGGGCCTACAGCAGACTGAGAAACCCCTTGCTGGAGCCAGCGACCCTGGGTCCAAGCTGGTGAGCTTTTTGCTTAAGCCAGATGAGCCCGTGTTCAAGCTGGCGACCTTGGGGTCTCGAACTTGGGTCCTCCACATCCCAGTCCAACGCTCTATCCACTGCGTCACTGCCTGGTCAGGCTATTCTTATTTTTTTTTTATTTACTTATTATTTATTTATTTATTATTATTATTATTTTGTATTTTTCTGAAGTTGGAAATGGGGAGGCAGTCAGACAGACTCCCACATGCGCCCGACCGGGATCCACCCAGCATGCCCACCAGGGGGCGATGCTCTGCCCATCTGGGGCGTTGCTCTGTTGCAACCAGGGCCATTCTAGCGCCTGAGGCAGAGGCCATGGAGCCATCCTCAGTGCCCAGGCCAACTTTGCTCCAATGGAGCTTTGGCTGCCGGAGTTGAAGAGAGAGACAGAGAGGAAGGAGAGGGGGAGGGGTGGAGAAGCAGATGGGCGTTTCTCCTGTGTGCCCTAGCTGGGAATCGAAGTCAGGATTCCTTCACGCCAGGCCAATGCTCTACCACTGAGCCAACCAACCAGGCCCTTTTTTTAATTTTTATATTTTCTTTTTATTTTTATTCATTTAATTTTTATTTATTTTTTATTTTTAAAAAATATTTTTACTTTTATTTATTTAATTTCTAATTTTAAATTATATTTTTAAATTTTTTTATTTTTTATTATTTATTATTTTTTTACTTAAAAAAATTTTTTTAAGGTCACCTTAAATTTTGATTCATGTGCTGCTATAAGTCATACAGAAAGGGGGTGTGGGTCTCTCAGCTGGTAGAGAAGCTATAGTGTAAACAAAATGTACATATGTACTCATAGCTACCCCTGTAGAATAAGCTGTAACTATTGGTCATGTGTCCGATGGAATACTTGGGAAAAGGACACCTCTAAAAGGAAAGAAGTATATTTTAAGAAAGGAGTAGCTCTGTAAAACTGCACCACTCAGTGGTGTAATCCCTTAGAGCTGATCATAACCAATCCCCTAAATCCCTGTTGGAAGACTGGAGGAGTACTAACACTTGGCATTGACGGGACAGGGCTAGATTCCATTGTTCCAATTGTTATTAGAGGTCAGGTACTGGACCACCCTACTCAAGCCTTCCAAGTATATAAGTCCTTTTATAAGGAAGCAATTGAACCTCTACCTTTACCCCCACAGTCAACTAAGAACTTCTTCTTTAGGATGGCTGAGGGAATAGCCCATTCCCTAAATGTCACTTTTTTTTTTTTACAGGGACAGACAGAGAGTCAGAGAGACGGATAGACAGAGACAGACAGGTACAGAGAGAGATGAGAAGCATCAATCATCAGTTTTTTGTTGCAACACCTTTTCATTGTTCATTGATTGCTTTCTCATATGTGCCTTGACTGCAGGCCTTCAGCAGACCGAGTAACGTCCTTGCTGGAGCCAGCGACCTTGGGTCCAAGCTGGTGAGCTTTTGCTCAAACCAGATGAGCCCGCGCTCAAGCTGGTGACCTCGGGGTTTCGAACCTGGGTCTTCTGCATTCCAGTCTGACGCTCTATCCACTGCGCAACCGCCTGGTCAGGCCCTAAATGTCACTTCTTGCTATGTATGTGGGAGAACTCTAATGGGGGACAAATGGCCGTGGGAAGTCAAGGAACTAGTTCCCACTAGGGCTAGGCCAAATGTAACAACCCCCTACCCCTCTGATGACAGCCAATGGATTTTGAAACATGCTATCATAGAGCAATATGGCTTAGCAAGAGGAGAAGCAGATCTCACTGAATCAATGGGGAAACTGACTTGCCTTGGACAACGGTATTATAATGCAACCTCCAAGCAGAGTGTGTGGTGAGGAAACCAGACGGAGAGGAATTTGTTGGCCAGGTTGCCTGAGCTAACTGGGGCCTGGCGGGACCCAGGCAGGGCCAGAGACTGGATAGTACCACGTGGGCTTTACTGGATCTGTGGGAACAGGGCTTACACTCGTCTTCCCAGGAATTAGGAAGGAAGCTGTATAATGGGTATGATAAAGCCCTCCTTTTTCCTCTTGCCTCTGACAACAGGGGAATTGCTTGGCTATCCAGCTCCACAGCCCTTACAATGGGTAAAAAGAGAACTCCAGGTAAGAGACTGGAAAGATAATGAGTGGCCCCCAGAGCAGATAATCCAATACTATGGACCTGCCACCTGAGCAGAGGATGGATCTTGGGGATACCGCACCCCCATTTACATGTTAAACCGGATTATCCCATTGCAGGCAGTTCTGGAAATCATTGCCAATGAGACTGGGAGAGCCCTAGCCCTCCTTGCACATCAGCAAATTGAGATGAGAAACGCCATCTACCAAACAGGTTGGCGCTGGACTATCTGTTAGCAGCAGGAGGAGGAGTGTGTGGGAAATTCAATGTCACTAATTGTTGCCTGTAAATAGATGACCAGGGCCAGGCAGTTGAGGACCTTGTCAAGAAAATGATAAAACTGGCACATGTGCCTGTGCAAGTCTGGCACAGATGGGACCCCGATAGCCTTTTTGGGGGATGGTTCTCAGCTTTTGGTGGGTTCAAAACCCTAATAGGAGCAGTCTTACTGCTTACCGTGTCTGTTGTCACTGCTAGTGAACAGCATGAAGAACATAATAGAAATCACTGTTCAGCAACGAACTACAGATTAATGACCCTCCAAGGTACTTACACCCCCCCTCCCCTGTAGAGACGAATGAGTCAAGGATTTGACCCATGATATAAATAAAACCAGTGGGGCCCGACCAGGCAGTAGCGCAGTGGATAGAGCATCAGACTGGGACGCCGAGGACCCAGGTTCAAGATCCTGAGGTCGCCAGCTTGAGCACGGGCTCATCTGATTTGAGCCAAAACTCACCAGCTTGGACCCAAGGTCACTGGCTCGAGCAAGACATTACTCGGTCTGCTGAAGGCCCACAGTCAAGGCACATATGAGAAAGCAATCAATGAACAACTAAGGTGTCACAATGCACAACGAAAAACTAATGATTGATGCTTCTCATCTCTCCGTTCCTGTCTGTCTGTCTGTACCTTTCTATTCCTCTCTGACTCTCTGTCTCTGTAAAAAAAATAAAACCAGTGGGGAATGTGATAAGGTGCCACGGAACTGTAAAACTTAGCACTAGCAACGTCATTTTAAAGAGGAAAAGTCAGGCCCTGGATGGTTGGCTCAGTGGTAGAGCATCGGCCTGGCGTGCGGGACTCCTGGGTTCGATTCCCGGCCAGGGCACACAGGAGAGGCGCCCATCTGTTTCTCCACCCCTCCCCCTCTCCTTCCTCTCTGTCTTTCTCTTCCCTTCCCACAGCCAAGGCTCCATTGGAGCAGGGTTGGCCCGGGTGCTGAGGATGGCTCCAAGGCCTCTGCCTCAGGTGCTAGAATGGCTCTGGTTGAGGCAGAGCAATTCCCCAGATGGGCAGAGCGTTTCCCCCTGGTGGGCATGCTGGGTGGATCCTGGTCGGGCACATGCGGGAGTCTGTCTGACTGCCTCCCCGTTTCCAACTTCAGAAAAATACCAAAAAATAAAATAAAATAAAGAGGAAAAGTCAGGCCTCTTACCCCCTCCTTTCGGTGGAGAAAGGAAAGAGAAGAATGCAGGAGCTTCCTGGCTTACAAGGGCAGCTGGGTCATCTAGTCATAATTTAACTACAGAGCAAGGAAGAACTTACCTGAGAATCCCTTCACTTATGTTCTTGAAAGCCGTTAGAAAAGAATGTTTCTGTACCCTAATTAAGAATCCCTACACTCTGACTCACCCTCCCATCCTAGTCATGAGAGTGACTTACACCTCTGGACAAAGGGATCACAAACCCCTCCTTACCCACCCCAACCAGTACTTGATTGTGTATAAAAGCAGGCTCAGAACTGTATGAGTGCCTACAAGATTGGGGATTGTGCCCATGTAGCTAGCCAGCTAATTAATAAACTCCTCAAATATTCACCTGGACTTGGTGTGTTTGTGGAACTCACAGGTTACATTACAACAATGATTGAAGTCAATGGCTGGTGCACTGACAGCTTGATACCCATCTGTTCAAATGCTCTGGATGAACCCAGAGCTCTTAGGGTCCAGCTCTCCTGTCCAGCAGGTTACCTCCCATCCCACCCTTACAGAGAGGCCAGAGGTAAAACAGCACAACTCAGATGCTTTATTGTTTACAAAACATGGAAGCCCAGCCCCAGGGGACTCGAGTGATGCTAGGGGCACAGAAGGGATGGAGAAGTTGGTGGGTCCCAGCATGGGACAAGTGACCAGGTCTCAGGCCCTTGCTGAGGGCCCCACTTCTGGCAAAGGGCCGCTCTTCTGCCTGCAGCCTGGGCCCAGGCCCTGCCCAGGCTCCCAGGCCTGCGGGAAGCTGTGCAGAAGGAAGCAGTGACTGAAGGCCATCTCCGGTGAGGTGGTGAGCAGCTCCAAGCCAATGGACTTTCGGGCCCCTTCACCAGCCCCAGCCTGGTCACCCACCCAGCTTCAGCTACCCCCTCTTCCGACACCAGCCTTGGAGAGAACACACGAAGGCAAAAAGGAAGGAAGCTACTGTCTAAATTTCTTCCTTCCTTTGTGGCCAAGTGGGAGGAGCAGCTGTGATCCTTCCTCCAACCAGAGAAGCACAGAGGAGCTGGAACACCCCCCAGCTAGGAGAGGGCACCTTATCTGAGCTCAAAGCATCAGTCCATTTCCCAGCCCCAGCTCTGTGCAGGGGCGAGAACCCAAGGGCAGCACTGGGAGCCTGGCAGGTAGAGACTGGGTCCCACAGCTGCCTCTTTCCCAGGCCCAAGACAGCCAGGGCACGGTCTGGGCAGGGCAGGACCTATCTCCCAGGATGCAGGTGGTTGTGGAGCTGCTCCGCCTGGGTCTTCAGGCGCTGAAATTCCTCTTGAATGAAGTCAGTCAGGGCTTTGCGCATCTCCACCTGAGGGGAAGGCCTGGGGCTGACCTCTAGCCCCCAAGGAGCTTTTCCTAGGGGCCTGGGGGGCCCTGGGAGGCCAAGGGCGCTGGGAAGGGCGGAAGAAAGACGAAAGAGGGCAGGGGGCCCCTGGGGAAACTCACAGTGGACTTTTTCTCTGCCCGGAGCCGCTCGAGCACAGGCAGCACACTGAAAGGCTTCCCTATTAGCACGGTGATTTTCTGTGGGGAAACCAGCCACCAGGTGACAGGAACAGAGGGAGTGTACAGAGCCCCAGCCCCACTGCCCTGGGGAGCCAGAACTCGAGTCCTGCCCCTAACTTGCTATGTGCTCCTTCTGGCCACTCTCCCTCCTTAGAAAGAGACTCAGTGGCATCCAAGGGCCATGCCAGTCCTATGGTCCATGCTCTAGATGTCCTGTCCTGTCCTAACCCCAGGGACCACCCCTGCCATGGCCTGGTTTCCTTTGCTCTCCTTCTATGATGCTTGGTGCCAGAAAGGCCCTCTCCTGTTCCACACGGTCCCCCTGCTACAGACTCAAGCACAGATCCTCCTGAATCTGGCCTCAGTAATGCTGAGTGGGCGGCAAAGGCAGATGGCAGGCAGGCAGGCAGGCAGGCAGGAAGATGAAGGTCAGCAGCCCCTACATACCTGTCCAAAGCGGGGCAAGTATGGTGGGTTGTTAGGAAGGACATCGTTCATTCCTGCAGCACAGCGAACAGAAGGCTGAGAAGCAGGCATGGGGTGGAGAAGGGCAGCCCTGGGCCCCTTACCCCAGGCACCCTCCCTGCCACCCAATGGAAACTGCCTCAAATACTAAGGAAGCCCCTCTCCCTGCCTCCATCCCCAGACTGCAGGCTTGCCCCGAGAGGGAGGCTCACCAACATGCCACAGTGGCAGGATGATGGGGTTGAGACGACACTCGGCAATCAGGCGCCCAATTCCTGCCCCACGGAGAGGCAAAAATGTTGGTGCAAGCAAAGCTTCAGTGCTAGCCTCCAGCAGGACCCACTCTGCCCTCCCCCAGTTAAAACCCGCTCCCCTAAGTGGAACAAATCAATGTTTCTTTCTCCCTCTCTCTCTAAAATCGATAAGATAAAATTAAAACCCAGCTCCTCTGGGCCAGCACTTGTTCCAGCACCTGTCCCTTCCATTCTCCATGTCCCAGGGGCCAACAGAGCCAGAGAGGCCAGCTGTCCTTACCCCACTTGAAACGCAGGAACTCGGAACTCATGTTCACTTTTCCTGGGTTGGTGGGGGAGACAGACGTGAGTGAGGCTTTGGAGGGGATGAGGTCTTGCCCATATTCCTGGGGGCATTATGACCCTGCCAGCCCCACTGACCTTCTGGGAAGATGTGCACCCAGTCCCCGTGGTTGAGCTTCTCCAGAATAAAGTCCATTCCCTTCTGGTAAACACCATCTCCTGCCAAGAAAAGGCCTCTTCCCATCACTCTCCATTCTCCTGGGGCCCCTCCTCCTTTCCCTCAGAATGAAGCAGCAATGCAGGACCTTCCTCTTCCTCACTGCACCATCCACACAGATACCCTCCAAAGACTGTCTCTCCTGAGCCTGCTCAGCCCTGGCTGCACCACTTCGTGGCCCTTGATGTCCTTTGTGCAGTAATACCCTCTAAACTTCTAAGTGCTTGCCGTGTGCAAGCCGGTATGGTCATCTCAAACTGTCCGGTACTGAAATTCTGCATCTGACAATTCCTCACTGACCTCCAACCTCCCCTTTTGCCTGTTGGTCCCACCAGAGCCTCATCTACCGAGCCATTCAGCCACAGGCCATATATCTGCAGCACAGCTCCTGGCAAACCCCCGACCCATGCCGGCCTTCTCTTCCCTCCCTCCCGAGACAGGCTCTTGGAGACTTCTTTCTCCTTGTGATAAGCCACCCTGGGGTGAGCCATCAGCTGCTGCTCCTAGCCAGGGCAAACCAAATCTACTTAACACTTCCAGCCTCATTTGGGCCCCAGATTCTGGACAGCAACCATTGCTTGGGGTCTCGGCCAGGCCAGTTCCTGCAGCCACCCACTCCTCCTCTCAGACCTCCCAGCCCTGCCTGCACCCTCAGCTTCCTCCATCCATCCCTCCTTCCTTACAGGGCTCCCCACGAAAATTAGACTCTCCGTTTGATGTAACATGGTGCTGTGAGTCAGGAAAACCTCAAACTTGCAAGACTGGAACCAGCGGAGTTGAGCTGCCTCCAATGCTAGCAACACTTGCCTTGGAGATGTCCTGTGACCATGACACTGAACCCAGGTGGCCCAGAGGTCAACAACAACACAGACATGGACGCTCCATGCTCCATGCTAGCTTTTAAATTTGGAGCCACGGGGAGACAATTCATGATCACACACAGTAAGAATCTCATTGACCTTATCCATACAGTGGACAGAGGATAGAGAAGGGGGAGGCTGAGGTGTGGGGTAAACAATCATTTTAGCAAGTAAGGAGTAGGTGAGAGCTACATCACAGAGGCAGAGACCCACACTGGGACTATCTCAGATCAGTGCACTGAGAAAATGGACTTTTAACCTGTTCTCTGCAAGGCTGGGTCTTTGGAAGGTGCTAGTTAAGGCTCCAGGAGTCTCAATAATTCAAATGGGCACCTGGCCCAGCAGCTCCTCAGGGACTGGAGTTGGGGAGCACGGGGAGAATGGCAGTTTCCCTCCTCTGATTGTGTTACCTGGCAGAGGTGGGCTTAAGAGGTATCGGCTCCTTCTCTACTAAAACCCACTGGTGCAAACAAGCCATCCAGCTTGAAGTCAAAGTTTTGAAACAATGCTATGCTTCTGGAGCCACACATCATAACATCTAGCTTTTGCAAATGCTCTTTCTACTCACTTGCAGAGTTTGTACAAAGTCACCCCAATATTTCATGTTACCTCGCAAAACTTATGCTTGGGGGGAGGGAATTTTTTGGTAAAATAGAAGCAAAGTATGCCAGATACTTGCTTTGTTTCAATACATTAGATCTTTGCTGTCCATCAAATGCATTTGATTAAAGGCATGTATGTCTCTGCCCACTTTTTCTCACCAAAGGTGTTTATAGGATTAAGATTTTGCTGTCTAGCCTCATCAGGCAGTGGCACAGTGGATAAAGCATCGACCTGGGATACTGAGGACCAGGTTCGAAACCCTGAGGTCGCTGGCTTGAGCAAGGTCACTGGCTTGGCCGGCGCCTCCCTTCCCATCAAGGCACATATGAGAAAGCAATCAATGAATAACTAAGTTGCCACAATGAACAATTGATACTTATCTTTCTCTAAAAAAAAAAGAAAAAGATTTTTGCTTTCTCACTGTTGCAAATTGATGCTTCATGCTCCTCCTCACCTTTCTCTCTTTCTCAAACAATTTATTGTGAAATAAACCTTAGACGCAGGTGAAAAAGAATGAAACAAGAAGTGGACATGAGATGCCTCTGTCTGAGGTTGCTAAAGGGAGGAACTGAGACTCAGGGATGGGGGTACAAGAGCAGAGCCCCATCTCTCAGAACAGGGTGTAATAAACAACTCCACTATCACCATGACACTGCAGCCTCTGTTTGTGCTTTAGAGAAATGAAGCAGCCTCCGAAAGCAGCAAAAAGAGAAAGCATGGCCCTGGCTGGTTAGCTCAGTCGGTTATGAGCGTCGTGTGGAAAGACCAAGGTTGCAGGTTTCATCCCTGGTCAGGGCACACACGGGGAGCAACCAGTGAATAAGGACTGAGTGAAACAAATAAATGCTTCCCTTCCCCCTATTCCTCTCTCCCTTACTGTCTCTTAAAAAAAAAAAAAAAAGACCTGGCTGAATAGCTTGGTTGGCTGAAGCAATCACCTGGAGCCAGAGGTTGACGGTTTGATTCCCCACACAGGACATACAGGAGCAGCTCCACGTTCCTGTCTCTCTAGGCAGCTGTCTCTTGGGAGTAGTCTGAGGATTTGGAGGCGTGGGTGCTGCAGCTTTTGATTTATTTGAGGTTACTTTATTGGATTTTACCATGTTTTACTTTGACCAACTAGAAATTTATTTTTTTTTTTGTATTTTTCTGAAGCTGGAAACGGGGAGAGACAGTCAGACAGACTCCCGCATGCGCCTGACCGGGATCCACCCGGCACGCCCACCAGGGGCGAGGCTTTGCCCACCAGGGGGCGATGCTCTGCCCCTCCGGGGCGTCGCTCTGCTGCGACCAGAGCCACTCTAGCGCCTGGGGCAGAGGCCAAGGAGCCATCCCCAGCGCCCGGGCCATCTTTGCTCCAATGGAGCCTTGGCTGCGGGAGGGGAAGAGAGAGACAGAGAGGAAGGAGAGGGGGGGTGTGAAGAAGCAAATGGGCGCTTCTCCTATGTGCCCTGGCCGGGAATCGAACCCGGGTCCCCCGCATGCCAGGCCGACGCTCTACCGCTGAGCCAACCAGCCAGGGCCCCAACTAGAAATTTTAAAACTCCCCCTTGACACCACTAACACCATTTGGTTACTTCTTTTTTTTTTAACAGAGAGAAAGAGAGTCAGAGAGAGGGATAGACAGGGACAGACAGAAACGGAGAGATGAGAAGCATCAATCATCAGTTTTTCATTGCAACACCTTAGTTCAGGGGGTCCCCAAATTTTTACACAGGGGGCCAGTTCACTGTCCCTCAGACTGTTGGAGGGCTGGACTAAAAAAAAAAAACTATGAACAAATCCCTATGCACACTGCACATATCTTATTTTAAAGTAAAAAAACAAAACGGGAACAAATACAATATTTAAAATAAAGAACAAGTAAATTTAAATCAACAAACTGACCAGTATTTCAATGGGAACTATGGGCCTGCTTTTGGCTAATGAGATGGTCAATGTCCGGTACCATATTTGTCACTGCTAGCTGTAATAAGTGATATGACACGCTTCCAGAGCCACGTTGCGTGAGTCCCAGGTCACTGGTAGTATTGTACGTGAGCGCCGCCACGCTTTGCGGCGCCGCCACATACAGTAGTACACTCCAGGAGCACCTCTCACTGACCACCAATGAAAGAGATGCCCCTTCCGGAAGTGCGGCAGGGGGCCGGATCAACGACCTCAGGGGGCCGCAGTTTGGGGACCACTGCCTTAGTTGTTCATTGACTGCTTTCTCATATGTGCCTTGACCATGGGCCTTCAGCAGACCGAGTAACCCCTTGCTCAAGCCAGTGACCTTAGGTCCAAGCTGGTGAGCCCGCACTCAAGCTAGTGACCTCGGGGCCTCAAACCTGGGTCCTCCGCATCCCAGTCCGACATTCTATCCCTGTGCCACCGCCTGGTCAGGCCATTTGGTTACTTCTTCCTCATGACCAACCTCTGGCAGGAGTAGCCACACCTGCTGCCTCCTATCTCCTCCCCCCTCCAGCCCCCAGAAGCTCCTGAGGCTTTGGTTCCTGTTTCCTTGGTGACACAACTGTCCTTTTGTGCTCTGAGGTGCTGTCCTGGGCCCCTGCTCTTCCCCTCTGCAATCTCACCTGGTTGTAGTTGAGTCCCCAGAATCTTTATTCCCAACCATTCTTTTGAGTTCCAGAACTGTATACCCCCTGCCTCTGGAACTGCTCCCTTCCTTGAGTGGCAGGCTCCTCAGATGAAACCTATGCAAAATGGGACTCCCCTCCCCTTCCAACCCCCTCATCCCATCTTCCAAGTGGCTCAGTATCACCAGATGTCACCTAGTGTCATCTTTGAGTTCTCTTCCTAGCCCTCTCCCACATCCAATCTATCAACAAGTTCTGTCAACTCTAACTCCATAGCATATCCCAAAGCAGTCCCTTTCTCAGGCTCTCCACAGTGACTTCCAGAGGACCAGCTACAAGTGACAGCCCCTAACCAGGCTTGCTGCCTCCACCCAGCCCTGCTCCCATCCACCAGCAACTCTGTGACTAGAGAGTGTGCTATCTCTCTGAACCAAAAACAGAAACACATCAATACGCTGATGAGAGAACAGAGTCCAATATTTTTTTTAATGAGCAAGACAGACAGGAAGGGAGAGAGATGATAAGTATCAACTCATAGTTGCGTCACTCTAATTGTTCATTGGTTGCTTGGCAGGGGGGCTCCAGCCAAACCAGTGACCCCTTGCTTAAGCCAGTGACCTTAGGATTCAAGCCAGGACCTTGAGGTCACGTCTGATCTCACACTCAGGCTGGCAACCCGTGCTCAAGCCGGATAAGCCCACCCTCAAGCCAGCAACCTCGGGGTTTCAAACCTGGGTTCTCAGTGTCCCAGGTCAATGCTCTATCCACTGTGCCACCGCCTGCTAAGGCCAGAGTCCAAAATTCTTTTTTTTTTTTTTTTTACAGCGACGGAGAGTCAGAGAGAGAGATAGGAATAAGCAGACAGGGAGAGAGATGAGAAGCATCAATTCTTCATTGTGGCAACTCAGTTGTTCATTGATTGCTTTCTCATATGTGTCTTGACTGGGGGTTACAGCAGAGCAAGTGATCTCTTGCTTCCTTGCTCAAGCCAGAGACCTTGGGCTTAAGCCAGTGACCATGGGGTTATACTATAATGCCACATTCAAGCTAGCGACCCCGCGCTCAAGCCAGCGACCTCAGGTTTTGAACCTGGGTCCTCTGCATTCCAGTCCAATGCTCTATCCACTGTGCCATTGCCTGGTCAGGCCAAAATTCTTAACATGATTATTCCAGAACCTTTATATTCTACCTGCAACCTGCATTTTCTACCTTTATCAATTACCTCTCCAGTGCCTGGCACATGCTTCCCATGTCTAGAAAGCTTTTCCTTTCATATTCTGCCTGGGAAAATTCTACTTTCCCAGAGGAAAGAGCAACCTGGACTTGAAACCTGGCTTTGTCACCCCCACCTAGTGACCTTGGGCCAGCAGCTTATTCCCTCCGAGTCCCTTCATATGGAGAATCAGAACCAAAATGGCCCCTAACTCCTGAGGCTCTCAGAAGGTACTGAGTAGTCATTCAATGTTACACACACCTCACTCCACAAGATGTTTGTTCTCTCAAGCCTCCTAGCACATGCCACTGCTATCACAGACCCATGACACCACACTGCCACCAGTAAGTCTCTTAGCAATGTCCTTGAGAAAAGGAGCTGTGGGTAATGCCTCCTTGAATTCTAATGTCAGCTCCAGGTTCATCCAATTCTTGGGCAGTCACAAAGAATTGAGCACTCGCCAAGAAACCATCACTCCTGCCCCAATGGAACCAAGCCTCATGTTCGTAGGGCAGTACTCCCTGGCTCTCCTTGCTCCAGGCTGCCTGACCCACCTGGGTCCCTCTACTCCCAGGGTTGCCAAGCCAGTGGCACTGGCCACCAGACTCCCTGCCCCACAAGAGCCCAGAGAATTCTGTAGAAGAGCCTCCCTGCCCCCCACTGGCCCACCAGGTGAGGTGGAGCAGCTCACCTCGGCATACAGGCACGCATTTGCCCAAGCTGAAAAAGTGAGAGTGTAGCTCCTTGGTGAAACAGATGTCTGCAGCTGCAGGAGTCCTGAGTGGGGACAGACACAGTCATCCTTGACATTCCTGGACCTGCTTCCCAACCATTCCCCCCAGTATGATGCTTGACATCATCAGCAATGAGGAACAGAGGCACAAGACGACCTGCAAGGGCCCCACCCCATGCCCTGCCTGGACTGCTGGACGCCACCTCCTGGGCAGGGCAGGAGGAGGGCAAATCTGGGCAGAGACAGGTGAGGATTGCCGGGCCAACTGGGAGGGGCCCATTCCTCCTCACCAACGCATCAACTTCAGGTTCCAGATGTGGCGGAGTTTCAGGATCCCTAGAAAAGAAGAAGAAAGGCTTCATGTCCCAAATTACCTTACTCCTAGGGAATATCTTTTTCTGTCACCGCATTTCAAGGAATGAAGAATAAGGGCAGCAGCACTACCATTTCCCTATGGCTCCAAGTGGCACCTTCCAGACCCTTGGTCTGGACCCTCAAGTTCTCGCTGGCTCCTCACTCTCTCCCACTCCTCATATCTTATTAGTCACCATGTCTGGTTTGCCAGCTCCCCTCAAATTTTTTTAAAGACTTTATTTATTTATTTTTAGGGGGGGGGGGGAGGAAGGAGCAGGAAGCATCAACTCCTGTCTGTACCTTGACCAGGCAAGCCCAGGGTTTTGAAACAGCGACCTCAGGGTTCTAGGTCAATGTTTTATCCACTTTGCCACCACAGGTCAGGCTCCCCAAAATATTTTGATACTGCATATTCTTCTATAATTTTTTCTCCAGTTTCACGGCTACCACCCTAGTCCAGGCTTCTGGAATGTTCCAAATCCTCCTTCCGGCCTCCTGGGATCTTCCCATGGCACCATTCTCTGCCCAGCAGTCAGGGTGAGCTCTGAAATGCTTCAATTTGACCAGGTGGTTTCCCACGAACACTAGGATAGTCTTTTTTTTTTTTTTTACAGAGACAAAGAGTCAGAGAGAGGGATAGATAGGGACAGACAGATAGGAACGCAGAGAGATGAGAAGCATCAATCATCAGTTTTTCGTTGTGGCACTTTAGTTGTTCATTGATTGCTTTCTCATATGTGCCTTGACCGTGGGCCTTCAGCAGACTGAGTAACCCCTTACTCGAGCCAGCGACCTTGGGTCCAAGCTGGTGAGCCTTGCTCAAAACAGATGAGCCCGCGCTCAAGCTGGCGAGCTCAGGGTCTCGAACCTGGGTCCTCTGCATCCCAGTCCGATGCTCTATCCACTGCGCCACCGCCTGGTCAGGCTCTAGGATAGTCTTAACATCCTGTGTTCAGCAGTGAAAGCTCTGGACATCCCTCTGCCCAGCCATTTGGGTTACTGGAGCCAAGCAACTCCCTGTGAAGTCAGTAGAGCAGGAATTTCTAGGAGAACCAGGCTCCCAAATAAGGCTGAAGGGTACACACCCAGCCCGGGGCAAAGCTGGAACCAGCACATAGGTCTCCCAACCCCTAGCCCAGTTTCCTTGACAGATCTTTGGATTTGTTCCTAAGACTCCAAGACTCTGTGGGACCTTCAAAAACTTAGAGAATGAAGTGTTCCACAGGCCTGTTGCAACAGACAGAGTAACTGTCAGACCTGGCCTTGCAGCCATTGCCTCACTTCCTCATTCCCTCCAAATTTCTGAGGTCTCTACAAATCACCTTCTCTGAGAGGATGAGGAAGGGGTCACAAATCAAACTTTCGCTGCTAGGGCTGGACGCCAAAGAAACTGTAACATCAGGGCTATGTGAAGAGCCCAGTGAGAAGTTTGTTCTGCTTTTGTTTCACTCTTTCCCGCCCTCTCCCTGCCTCCCTGTGCCCAGCACACTGGTCCAGTACCCCAGAGATGAGGGTCATCCATGCAGGACTGGTGATTGGAGACAGTGATGAGAGGAGTGGCCGGGCCTCGGTTCTCGATGAGCTCATACAGCACCTCCTTGTTGTGGACGGTGAGGTGGTTCATGTACTCTGGGAGGGAGAGAAAGACTGTGGGGGTCTTGGCCTCCTTCTCCCCTGGGGCCCAGGGGTCCCCCCAGCCAAGCCCACTCACTGGTCCAGAAGCAGCTGTAGGTGCCCACCAGGCCCATCACGACGCTGCTGGCCAGGGTCCAGGTGAACCGCGGCACCGCGGGGAACGGCCATTTCACATGTAGGGGCATCTCCCCGCTCTGCACTGCTCTCCACCGCTCCCGCGGCCAGGCCGCTCCGCTGCCCCAGGGCAGTCTGTGGGGCCGCTCTAAATCTGTGTCATCAACCGTTCCGGAGCCCGATCCTTAATAGGCTCGCGCCACAGACACGCGCCGCGACTCGATGCGACCGGGGACTCGACCAAGGTCACCTCGCGGGGCAGGCCAGAGCCTGGCCCGGCCCCGCTCTCGCCACAGACGAGCCGCCACTGTGATCAGGAGCCGGGAACCGCGGTGAAGAACAAGAGGAACTAGCGGGGACAGCCGCCAGCCCCACGCACCCACCCGCGAAAAAGCGAGCCGGCAAAAGCCCCACGCTTCTCTGTCGCCTGTCGCAAAACGCGCTCCGGCCGCTTGACGGCCGCGGGGGCAGTCCTAACCCTAACCCCGCCTGGCCCCAGCGCAGTCTCAGTTCGAGGCTGCCAGCCAGTTCCACGTCTCTTTTGTTTCAATTCCTCCCCAGAAAAATCTCTGTAGGTAACGTAGGTTGCACAGTAGGACTACCTGACACTCAGAATCGCGGCTGGCGTAGTACTTTCACTTGACTTCTTTTCCCCTTTATTTTTATTCAGGTAAAATTCATGTAACATAGAATTAACCATTGAATAGTATTTTATAGCATTTTAAATAATATATTTTATGTATGTTACATACAGGTTATATTCTATATATTATGTAATATTATGTGAGTACAATGTTACAGAATTGTACTATGTGTATATATAACATATAATATGTGATACAATATATATATATGTAACAATATACATAGTATTGTAATATAGTATATCACTTAATACATTTACAGTGTTGCCAACCACCACCTCTAGTTCCAAAACATGTTCATCACCCCTAGAAGAAAGCCCTGTATCCCTCAAAGTCTATTTTTTATCTTAAATCATAATTTTATTGATTTAAATATTTTTTTCAAACCTGCTCATCACCACCCCCAATCCTGGCAACGGCGGCATCGTCCTGAATACCGCTCTACAACCATCCAGTGAGGACCCACCCGAGTCACCCAGTTGTCCCAACAGCGACAGCGCTGGAGCCCACGCAGTACTAAGCTGCCACTTCTCCAATCTCTCTCGACAGCAGTTTCTCAGTTCGCCCTTGCCTTCCCCCACGGTGGCCCGTTCCTGCGCCATCTGTCGCTGACTTTGGGTCTCCACAGTACTCAGGAGCGTGTAGCCACACTGGGGCCCGGCTTGAGGACAGGAAGAGAAGGCTCTAGTCCTCGAGGGTGCCCAGACTCTCCGCGGGGCTCCCCTATGTCCCGCCCCGGACGCGCCCCGGGAGTCCCGGGGGCCTGGGCTGAGAGTCGGGCCTGGAAGAATGCAGCCTGGGGTTTACGCTGGGGTTTACGCTCTGGCGCCAGTCCCTCCCCGCCATACGCCTTTAGTACAGGCAACCACCTCTTTAACGGGCTGCTGCCGCTCGATCTCTGTGACTCACAGGTCTGTCATTTGCCAGCAGCCCCGGGCCTCTGCCCCCGCCCAGTCCCGCCTGAGCAGGCGGAAGGCGGGGTCGGGTGAGAAAGGGGGCGGGCAGGTCTGCCAATCGCAGGCTAGGCGCCCGCCCTGCCTGCAGGCTCCCGGGGCTGAGCGGGGACTAGTCCTGCCGGCCGGAAAGGGTAGGGTGATCTGCTTAGCCAGGACGAGAGGGGTGCGAAGACACCCTGTTCCTCTTTTGTCTTCTCCGGTACATGTCAGGCAGGCGCTGCGTTTCCGTGGGGGTATCTTGATCCGCTTAAAGCCGAGGTAGGTGTGCAGACAAGCTGCTCTGCGCAGGTATGGAAGCCCTCTGGTCAGAGGGGAGAAGAAGTTGCCCTCAGCCCCACCCCAAAGGTTGAGGGCAGTGAGAAGGGAAGGGAACCCCAGGGCTGGGGCCAAGGCCTGGTTTGGGAGCCCAGGCTGGGCTTTGGCTGAGCCCAAGGACAGCCACTCTCTGGTTCTTGTCCTCCACTTTCCTGCGGGCCCCTCCCTGGCCATAGAGCGTCCAAGCCTGCCTTTGCCAGCCCGGGGCTACCCAAATACCCACATACATCCCAGAATAGGCACCAGGCAGGAGGCCCAAACTAACATGACGGACAGAGCAGGTGATGAGGGAGAGACAGACATTGAGCCCAGCCAGGAGAGTGAAGATATGCAGAGAAACTATGACAGATCAACGGAGAAGAGAGACCAAGAAAAACAGCAGATAGAGCCTGAGAGAGGCAGAAAGGGAACCCCAGTGTGAAGGTGACAGAGAAGAGCTAGCAGATAGAAGTAGAGAGACTTAGGATATCGCTCAATGAAGGCCACATGAACAGGGTGAATCAGGAGCTGAGCCCGAAGGAGCAAAATATGGGTGAGTCTGAGACAAAGATAAACACACAGAGATCCTCAGGAAGAGGGGGATGCTCCAGATGATAAGATGAACAAGAAGGGCTCACGTGGTGGGGCGTGGGAAAGGAGCCCCACCCCTCACTGAAATGGGGTGATGTGGTGTTTCTGAAATATTTTAAATTTTTTATTTATTGATTTTAGAGATAGAGGAAGGGAGAGAGAAACATGATTTGTTGTTCCACTCATTTATGCATTCATTGGTTTATTTTTATTTATTTATTTTTACAGAGAGAGACTCAGAAAGAGGGATAGATAGGGACAGACAGACAGGAAGGGAGAGAGATGAGAAGCATCAATTATCAGTTTTTCGTTGTGACACCTTAGTTGTTCAGCTTTCTCATATGTGCCTTGACCATGGGGCTATAGCAGACCGAGTAACCCCTTGCTCAAGCCAGCGACCTTGGGTCCAAGCTGGTGAGCTTTTGCTTAAACCAGATGAGCCTGCACTCAAGCTGGAGACCACGGGGTCTCGAACCTGGGTCCTCCTCATCCCAGTCCGACGCTCTATCCACTGCACCACCGCCTGGTCAGGCTCATTGGTTGACTCTTGTATGCACCCTCACCAGGGATTGAACCCGCAAACTTGGTGCATCAGGAGGGCACTCTAACGAACTGAGCTACCGGGCCAGGGCTATCTGAAATTATTTTATTTTATTTTTATTTTAAACTTATTTATTGATCTTAGCAAGTGAGAGAGAGAGGAACATCAATCTGTTCCTGTATGTGCCCTGACCAGGGATCAAAACCACAACTTAGAATATGGAGACAGTGCTCTAACCAACTGAGCTATCCAGCCAAGGCAACTATCTGTAATAATTTTAAGTGCATATGCCAGAACCCAGCAATTGGACTTCTGGGAGTTTGTCTTATTTTTTTTTAAGTCTTTCTTTTTGTGACAGAGACAGAGAGAGGGACAGATAGGGACAGACAGACAGGAAGGGAGAAAGACGAGAAGCATCAAATCTTCGTTGCTGAACCTTAGTTGTTCATTGATTGCTTTCTCATATGTGCCTTGACCAGGGGGCTACAGCGACCATGTGGTCATGTCTATGATCCCACGCTTAAGCCATGGACCCCGTGCTCAAGCCAGCAACCTTGGGGTTTCGAACCTGGATCCTCCACGTCCCAGTCCAACACACTATCCACTGTGCCACCACCTGGTCAGGCTAAGTCTTTATTTTTTGTTGATTACTTTTTAAGAGAAGATGAGAAAGAGAGAGAGAGATAGGGAGGGAGAGGGAGAAGGAAACATCTATTTGTTGTTCTGCTTTTTTATGCATTCACTGGTTGCTTTTTGTATATGCCCTGACCAGGGTTCAAACCTACAGTCTTGGCATATTGGAACAATGCTCTAATCAACTGAGTTACCAGGCCAAGGCTTGGGAATTTGCCTTAAAGATAACATCTCACAAATGAGAAAAGAGATATTCATGAAGATGGTCCTCCTAGTTACTAATGGTGGTGAAAAGCTGGGATTCATCCTGAGGTAGAACCCTTGTGCACTGCTGGTAGGAATATAAGTTGGTGCAGCTGCTATGGGAAATAGTATGACAGTTCCTCAAAAAATTAAACACAGAGTTACAGATGTTATCTTTAAGACAAATTGACTCAGCAATTCTGCTTCTGGGTATATACCCAAAAGAATTGAAAGGAGGAACTTGAAGAGATATTCATACACTCATGTTCATAGCAGCATTACTCACAGTAGCCAAAAGGTGGAAGGAACCCAAGTATAGATTCACAGATGAATTGGTGAACAAAATGTGATCTATCCATATAGGGGAATATTATTTAACCTCATAAAGGAAGGAAATTTTGTCTATGACCATACCACCTTGAACATGCCTGATCTTGTCCAACTTTGAAGTTAAGCAGGGTTGGGCCTGGTTAGTACTTGGATGGGAGACTGCCTGGGAAAACTGGGTGTGGTAGGCTTTATTTTTTTATTTTAGATTTTATTCATTCATTTTTTAGAAAGGGGAGAGAATGAGAGAGAGAGAGAGAGAGAGAGAGAGAATGCAAGAGAGAGAGAGAGAGAATTGGGGAGAAGCAGGAAGCATCAACTCCCATATGTGCCTTGACCAGGCAAGCTCAGGGTTTCGAATAGGTGACCTCAGCATTCCAGGTTGACGCTTTATCTCAGGGGTTGGGAACCTTTTTGGCTGAGAGAGCCATGAACGCCACATATTTTAAAATGTAATTCCGTGAGAGCCATACAACGACTCGTGTACCTTACACATTATCCAATAAAAATTTAGTGTTTGCCTGACCAGGTGGTGGCGCGGTGGATAGAGTGTCGGACTGGGATGCGGAAGGACCCAGGTTCGAGACCCCGAGGTCGCCAGCTTGAGCACGGGCTCATCTGGCTTGAGCAAAAGCTCGGACCCAAGGTCGCTGGCTCCAGCAAGGGGTTAATCAGTCTGCTGTAGCCCTCCAGTCAAAGCACATATGAGAAAGCAATCAATGAACAACTAAGAAGTCTCAATGCGCAACGAAAAACTAGTGATTGATGCTTCTCATCTCTCTCCGTTCTTGTCTGTCTGTCCCTGTCTATCTCTGCCTCTGTAAAAAAAAAAAAAAAATTAGTGTTGTCCCAGAGGACAGCTGTGATTGGCTCCAGCCACCTGCAACCATGAACATGAGCAGTAGGAAATGAATGGATTGTAATACATGAGAATGTTTTATAATTTTTTTGTTTTTTTAATTTTTTTTATTTTATTTATTCATTTTTAGAGAGGAGAGAGAGAGAGAGAGAGGAGAGAGAGACAGAGAGAGAGAAGGGGGGAGGAGCTGGAAGCATCAACTCCCATATGTGCCTTGACCAGGCAAGCCCAGGGTTTCGAACCAGCGACCTCAGCATTTCCAGGTTGACGCTTTATCCACTGCGCCACCACAGGTCAGGCAAGAATGTTTTATTTTTTTTTTAATTTTATTTATTTATTCATTTTAGAGAGGAGAGGGAGAGACAGAGAGAGAGAAGTGGGGGAGGAGCTGGAAGCATCAACTCCCATATGTGCCTTGACCAGGCAAGCCCAGGGTTTCGAACCGGCGACCTCAGCATTTCCAGGTCGACGCTTTATCCACTGTGCCACCACAGGTCAGGCAATGTTTTATATTTTTAATGTTATTATTTTTTTTATTAAAAATTTGTCTGCAAGCCAGATGCAGCCATCAAAAGAACCACATCTGGCTCGCGAGCCATAGGTCCCCAACCCCTGCTTTATCTGATGGCGCCACCACAGGTCAGGCTGAGTGTGGTAGACTTAAAAAGAAAAAGGAAGGAAATTTTGGCACACGCTGAAACAAGGATGAACTTTGAGGACATTATCCTAAATGAAATAAGCTAGACACAAAGGACCAATACTATACGCTTCCATTCTATGAGGTCTGTGGAATAGTGAAACACAGAAGCAGAAAGTAGGGTGGTTGGGCCAGGGAGTATAGAGGGGAAGTGAGGGGTTAGTGTTTAATGTAAACAGTTTCAATTTGGGAAGATGAAAAGGTTCTGGGGATGGATGGTGGTGATGGTTACACAGCAATGTTAATGTATTTAATGCCACTAAAGTGTACACTTAAAAACGTTTAAGATGATTGTTGTAATTTGTGCGATGTGCCTTGCAACCATATGCAGTATGCAGCCCATGGCAAGCCATCCGTTCTGTGTTTGGACGCTGGGACCTTTGTGGGAAGGGGCGTGCATGGACCTACGTCCATTTTTTTACAATTAAACTGGAACTGTGTTTAACGGCAAAAAAAAAAAAAAATGTTTAAGATGTGCCTCACCAGGCAGTGGCGCAGTGGATAGAGCTTTGGACTGGGATGTGGAGGACCCAGGTTCGAGACCCCAAGGTCGCCAGCTTGAGCGCAGGTTCACCTGGTTTGAGCAAAAGCTCGCCAGCTTGGACCCAAGGTCGCTGGCTCGAGCAAGGGGTCACTCAGCCTGCTGAAGGCCTGCGGTCAAGGCACATATGAGAAAGAAATCAGTGAACAACTAAGGTCTTGCAACAAAAAACTGATGGTTGATGCTTCTCATATCTCTCCGTTTCTGTCTGTCTGTCCCTGTCTATCCCTCTCTCTGATTCTCTCTCTGTCTCTGTAAAAAAAAAAAAATGTTTAAGATGTGCCTGACCTGTGGAAGTGCAGTGGATAAAGCATAGACCTGGAATGCTCAGGTCATCGGTTCAAAACCCCGGGCTTGCCTGGTCAAGGCACATATGAGAAGCATCTACTATGAGTTGATGCTTCCCACTCCTTCCCCACCCCCACTTATCTTTCTCTCTTCTCTCTAAAATCAATAAATAAAATCTTTTTTAAAAATGGTTAAGGCCTGACCTGTGGTGGCGCAGTGGATAAAGCGTCGACCTGGAATGCTGAGGTCACCGGTTCAAAACCCCAGGCTTTCCTGGTCAAGGCACATATGAGAGTTGATGCTTCCTGCTCTTCCCCCTGTGCTCGCTCTCTCTCTCTCTCTCTCTCTCTCTCTCTCTCCTCTCTCCTCTCTAATAAAAATGAATAAATAAAAAATTTTAAAAATGGTTAAGATGTACCCTGACCAGGTATCAGTTGGTTAGAGCATCATCCCAATACGCCAGTTTTGAGTTCAATTTCACATACAAGAATCAACCAATGCATGCATAAATAAGTGGAACAACAGTTGATGTTTCTCTCTCTCTCCCTTTCTCTCTCTCTAAAATTAGTTTTTTTAAAAAAACTGTAATGGAGCCTGGCCAGGCAGTGGCGCAGTGGATAGAGTGTTGGACTGGGATGTGGAGGACCCAGGTTGGAGAAACTGAGGTCGCCAGTTTGAGCGCAGGCTCATCTGGTTTGAGCAAAGTTCACCAGCTTGAACCCAAGGTCGCTGGCTTGAGCAAGGGGTTACTCGGTCTGCTGTAGCCCCATGGTCAAGGCACATATGAGAAAGCGATCAATGAACAACTAAAGTGCCACAATGAAAAACTGATGATTGATGCTTCTCATCTCTCTCCATTCCTGTCTGTCTGTCCCTGTCTATCCCTCTCACTGACTCTCTCTCTGTCTCTGTAAAACAAACAAACAAACAAACAAAAAACTGTAATGGAGCCTGACCAGGTAATGGTGTGGGGGATATAGCGTCAACCTGGGACTCTGAAGATACAGGTTTGAAACCCCTGGGTTGCTGACTTGAGCACAGGCTCACGAGCTTGAGTGTGGGATCATATACATGATCCCATGGTCACTGGCTGGACCCCAAAAGTCACTGGCTTGAAGCCCAAGGTTGCTGGCTTGAGCAAGGAGTCACTGTCTTGGCTGGAGTCCTCCCCTCCCCGCCCAGGTCAACGCACATAGGAGAAACAATTAATGAACAACTAAAAAGTGTTGCAACTATGAGTTGATGCTTCTCCTCTCTGTCCCTTCCAGTCTGTCTCTGTCTATCGCTAAAAAAAAAAAAACTTTTTTAAATGGTTGAGATGTTAAAGTCTATGCTATGTGTATTTTACTACAATTAAAACAATGAGGTTGATGCCTGACCTGTGGTGGCGCAGTGGATAAAGTGTCGACCTGGAATGCTGAGGTCGCCGGCTTGCAACCCTGGGCTTGTTCGGTCAAGGCACATTTGGGAGTTGCTTCCTGAACCTCCCCCCTTCTCTCTCTCTCTTCTCTCTAAAATAAATAAAGTTTAAAAAATTAAAAACAAAATGAGGTTGAGCCATATGTGCCAATGTCAGAAGGTGTCCACAGGGAGAAAGGGCAGGAAATCTGCAACGCTGGCAGCTCTGAGGGGCTGGTGCTGGGCAACAGGATGAGCATTACTTTCTCTGTCCTAACGCCATGTCCTTCTGAAACCAGAACCAAACCCAACTGGGACAATACCCTGGGTGACCTGGATTCCTCCAGAGGGTCCCAGCAGCCCGGACACAGCCATGCACTGCCCAGCTATGCTCCTGCTCCTGGTTGGTGTGGCTGAGACCTTTCGCATCTGTGCCTTCAATGCCCAGCGACTGACGCTCGCCAAGGTGGCCAGGGAGCATGTGATGGACACCTTAGTTCAGGTAGGTTCATCATTGTAAGGAAGCTGCACTCCTGAGGGCCACGGGCCAAAGCCCCCAGCCCTGCCTGACCCGAGGAATATCCCAGAAGAGAAGGGACATCCAGAGACATGGATGCAGAGACATTTAGCAAGTTCCTTCTCTGTTGTTGGGCTGAGTCTCTTCTTCTGGAAAATGGGTGCAGTGGGTGGACACGGCACTCGGCTTCCTCCCAGGTCTTTTTTTTAATCCCACTGCTCTCTGTGGGTCATAGCCAGCACACTATGACACTCTTGCCCACATCAGTGGTCAGTGCCACTTCTTTAGGGACTGCACCCCCTGCCAGGGCAGCTGGCACTAAGTGGGGCCGACCTTCCTCATCTTGCAGATCCTGGCTCGCTGTGACATCATGGTGCTGCAGGAGGTGGTTGACTCTTCCGGCACTGCTATCTCCCTCCTGCTTCGAGAACTCAACCGGTGAGCCAAGCTCTGTGGGACTAATCCAGGGCCCCCCTGAGCTTCAGGGCTTCTGACCCTAGACTCCCCTTTGCTGGCAGATTTGATGGCTCTGGGTCCTACCAAATCTTGAGCAGTCCTCCGCTGGGGCGTAGCACATACATGGAGACATACGTGTACATCTATCGGTAAGCACAGATGGTGGCCAGGGCACACTGTGTTTGGCCCGCTATGAGATTGCTGAGTAGTCCCTATAAGGGCTGCAGGCCTCTTCTTCCTGGGGCAGCCCTCGCCTTCTTATTGCACTTATTCTCTTCAACCTTTTTATTTATTTATTTATTTAAAGTGAGAGGAGGGAAGATAGACAATCTCCTGCATGCGCCCTGACTGGGATCCATCTGGCAACCCCTGTCTGGAGCTGATGCTTGAATCACCGAGCTGTCCTCAGTGTCCCGGGCTGATGCTCAAACCAGTTGAGCCACTGTCTGCAAGAGGGAAAGAGAGAGAAGGGGGAGAGGGAGGGGAGTAGAAGCAGATGGTCATTTCTGTGTGCCCTGACCCGAGATCAAACCTGGGATGTCTGCATGCTGGGCCGACACTCTATCCACTGAGCAAACTGGCCAGGGCCTCTTCAACCGTTTTATTCTAGGACTGGCCTCTCCTCTACCCTTGCCAGCTTTGGTGTTCACGTGTCCCTACAGCAGGCCTTCTCCATGCTCAGATGTTGGACCTCTCTGCCTCTCTCCTGTGGAAGGCATTGGGGCTCATAGCATGTCTGATCTGGTTTGGGAGTGGCTGGCTGCATCTTCTGGGAAGAGGCTCAACCAGGGCCTGTCATGGGCCTTGGGTGGACACATTTTCCAGAAACAGCCCTAGGATCCTGGGAGGACAGCTTGAGGGTGCCCTTTGGGGTCAGGATTGAGAGGGTAAACAGGGACTGTCAGGGAAGGAGACATTTCCTTCTCTTTTTAATTTTTATTTATTCATTTTAGAAAGGAGAGACAGTGAGAGAGAGAGAGAAGGGGAGAGGAGGAGAAGGAAACATCAACTCCCATATGTGCCTTGACCAGGCAAGCCTAGGGTTTTGAACTGGTAACCTCAGCGTTCCAGGTCGATGCTTTATCCATTGTGCCACTACGTTATATAGATGCAATTATGTAATGTCTAGAATTCATTCCAACATAACGGGGAACAGTATCCACACAGGAATGCTCATAGCAGCATCACTCATAACACCTCAAAGTGGAAGTGACTCAAGTGTCCATCAGCTGATGAGTGGATAAAGGTTGTCTCTCTATCCACCAGAATATTATTCAGCCATAAGAGAGAATGAAATACTGACCCATGCTACAACATGGGAAACTTATGCTAAGAGAAAGAAGCCACATACAGAAGATCACATATTATGTGATTACATTCACATGAAATGTCCAGAATAGGCAAATCTAGAGACAGAAAATAGATCAGTGGCTGCTGGGGGCTCAGTGGGAGGAGAATGGGAAGAGACTGCTAATGGGTACAGTTATGTTTTGGGGTGACAAGAATGTTCTAAAACTGATTGTGGCTTGACCACTGGTTGTGCAGTGGATAGAGCATCGACCTGAGATGTTGAGGTCCCAGGTTCAAAGCCCCAAGGTCACCAGCTTGAGCACAGGTTCATCCAGCTTGAGTGCAGTCTCGCCAGCTTGAGCAGTGTCACCAGCTTGAGCATGGGATCATTGACATGGTCCCATGGTCTCTGGCTTGAGTCCAAAGGTCACTGGCTTGAGCAAGGGGTCACAGGCTCGACTGGAGCCCCCTGGCCCCTGGGTCAAAGCACATATGAGAAGCAATCAATGAACAACTAAAAGTGCTGCAACTACAACTTGATGTTTCTCATCTCTCCCCTTTCCTGTCTCTCTTGCTTAAATATGAGTGTGTGTGTGTGTGTGTGTGTACATATGTATATATGTACACACACACACACATATGTACACACACACACATAAAATTGACTCTGGTGATAGTTATACAACCTTGTTGTTGTTTTTTTTAGTGACAGATAGGGACAGACAGGAAGAGAGAGAGATGAGAAGCATCAAACCAGTTGTGGCACTTTAATTTTTCATTGATTTTTTTCCATATGTGCGGTGGGGGGAAGCTCCAGCTGAGCCAGTGGCCCCTTGCTCAAGTCAGCGACCTTGTGCTCAAGCCAACATCCTTTGGGCTCAAGCCAGTGACCATGGGGTCATGTCTGTGACCCCACACTCAAGCTGGCGACCTTGGGGGTTTTTTTTTATAATTATTTTTTTAATTCATTTTAGAGAGGAGAGGGAGAGACAGAGAGAGAGAAGCGAGGGGAGCTGGAAGCATCAACTCCCATATGTGCCTTGACCAGGCAAACCCAGGGTTTTGAACCGGCGACCTCAGCACTTCCAGGTCGACGCTTTATCCCACTGCGCCACCACAGGTCAGGACCTTGGGGTTTTAAACCTGGGTCCTCAGTGTCCCAGTCCTGGTCAGGCTATACAACCTTGTAAATGTACTAAACACCACTGGAATTTTATAGTATATGAATTTTATCTCAATAAAAGTCTAGAAAAAAGGCTAGGAAGGCTGTGCCTACATGAAGCAAAGCTGCTGGTGGAGGGTCCCCTCCTTAAATGCCAGCTTTGATGTTGGCACTTGCAAACCAAAACCAGTGATGTAGGGCCACTGCTTCCCATCCCTTTGTTCCCCAGGTCACACAAGACGCAGGTCCTGGATCACTACGTGTACAATGACAAGGATGACCTCTTTGCCAGGGAGCCCTTTGCGGCCCAGTTCACTTTGCCTAGCAAGGGTAGGAGGGGAAGAAGGGTGGCCCTGCTCTGTGAAGTGGAAAGCGGTGGGGGAGGGCTCTGGCTGGTTCTTTTGGGGCTTGGTCGTCCAGAGGAGGCTGCGTGAAGGGCTAGGAGTTGATAGGAGCCCTCCATCTTTGTGGCCTTGCAGTCCTTCCCAGTTTGGTGTTGGTCCCCCTACATACCACTCCGAAGGCTGTAGAGAAGGAGCTGAATGCGCTGTACGACGTGTTTCTGGATGTCTCCCAGCGCTGGCAGAGCAAGGTAGGGCTGGGCAGATTGCACAGGAGAGATGGGATCGGATGGCAGGTTGGCCACGCCCACCAGCTGTCCGTCCCCCTCTCCAGGATATAATCCTGCTTGGGGACTTCAATGCTGACTGTGCTTCACTGACCAAAAAGCGCCTGAGCGAGCTGGCGCTGCGGACTCAAGCAGATTTCTACTGGGCGATTGCCGATGGGGAGGACACGACCGTGCGGGCAAGCACCCACTGTGCCTACGATCGCATAGTGCTGCACGGAGAGCGCTGCCGGAGCCTGTTGCACACCGCAGCTGCCTTCAACTTCCCCAGGGCGTTCCGGCTCACTGAGGACGAGGTAAAGGGACAAGGCAGGAGTGGTCACAGGGAAGTCCCTCAGCCCTGACTTTGTCCCTCTGTCCTCCCTCAGGCCCTGAACATCAGTGACCATTACCCTGTGGAGGTTGAGCTGAACCGGGCGGTGCACAAGATCCAGCCTCTCACCCTGGCCACCCTGTTGTTGCCGTCGCTGCTGCTGCCGCTCCTGTGCTCCTAGCTGGGCCTGGAGGCCTGACCGTCCCCCTCTAACCTAGTACCTGCTGCCCACAGGTGTAACCACACAGCGTTGAGAACTCAAACCCCAGCCCCTACGGTCTATCTGCCTGCCCTGGGGCCAACACAACTCGAGGGGCTTCACTGCGGCTGTCCTCCAGCCCTGCCCTGTCCGACTGCAGCCCCCTGCCTTCGGTTTGGCTTGTGTTCCCTATTGGGCCTGCGCCTGGCGTTAGAATGTATGAGGAAAGTGGGGGGCCCTAGCATTCTCCCCCCCTGGGGGGGGTGGCACGCAGGAGTGGGCTCCAGGGCTGGGGGAGGGGAAAGGGCTCGGAAAAGGTAATCACATGTGAAAAACTGAGGAAAACTTACACAGAAAGATTGGACACTACATGTGTAGCAGTTTGTCAGTACACCATCTTTATTGTACACAGGACTCATAACCAATGTGAAGATCCCAGTAGACATAATGGATATAAGCAGTTTACACGCACTAGCAAACAATGGCTGATTTAAATTTTGGTCACTTCAGAGATGGCTGGTACATTTAAGCTCATAATCTGATGAAAAGAGCTACATACAAAATGCAATTAGTAAGAGTACAACTAAACGGAGCCTGATGCTTGTCTCCCTTCAAATCAATGGGGGAAAAAACTTCTAAATGGGGCAACCAATAAATGCATAAGTGGGACAAATTGATGCTTCTCTCTCCTTCCTCTCTAAAGTTATTATGTGTGGATATATATGAACCACCTATGTCACCAATAGATGAACTGAAATTGGTGATTGCAGTTTTAAACTCTTAAGAAATCTTTGACCTGCTGTAGCACTGTGGATAAAGCCTTTGACCTAGAATGCTGAGGTCACCAGTTTGAAGCCCCAGGCTTGCTCTGTCCAGACAGTTTAGAGGGAAGATAAGATAGCCAGGGGGAGGAATGGGAAACGCTAACTTAATTTTTTAATTTATTCATTTTTTAGAGAGAGGAGACAGGGACAGATAGAGAAGGGAGGGAGGAGCAGGAAGCATCAGCTCCCACATGTGCCTTGACCAGGGAAGCCTGGGGTTTCAGGCCAGTGACCTCAGCATTTCAGGTCGACGCTTTTACCCACTGCGCCACCACAGGTCAGGCGGGAAACGCTAACTTAGTTGCTTCTGGTAAATGCTTTGGGCAAGCCCAGGACTTGAAACCAGCTCAGCATTCCAAGTGAACACTCCATCCACTGTACCACCATAGGTCAGGCTGCAAGAAATCCTTAAGTGTGATATTCAGCTCTCCCCATTTCCTGTGACGCTACTGGCTTGGGACCTATGGGCAAAAGATTCCATAGCAACTCAAGGATAGCCTTAAGCCACAAACTATGTCCCAGGGAAGGTCACTATTACAAATGCAGCACTTGATACATCAGGACCAACTAACCATGGCTTGGGCTTTTGAACCTACAGCCTCTGCCTCTGACCTAGGCAGGTCCAAGTCAATGTCCCAACTAGGCTGCTGTTCTGGGCTTGCTTGTTCACTGGCCCTGGTATATGCTGTCAGGTTTTTCTTGGAAGACAGTGGACAGTGAACCTGGAGTTCCCAAAGGCTTCCCCCCTCCCCCATGAATCCAGATGCAAAGACACGGACAGGAAGTAAGATTTATTAGTGCATGTAAGGTGGGGCACCACCAAAGACTTATGAGTGCAGGGCCCGCCATTTGTCCAGAGGACCACGATTAGGGATGTACTTGACCCCACAGCCATCTGGGATGAGTCGCTTTTCAGCCACCATGTCTTCAAATTCATCTGCATTAAATTTAGTAAAGCCCCACTTCTTAGAGATGTGGATCTGGGGGGAAACAAAGAATCAAGTGAAGATATTGGGGACTGGGGCAAAGAAAGGTGGGACCAAGGCTGCAGCACTGCTTACCTTCTGGCGGCCAGGGAACTTGAACTTGGCTCTGCGCAGGGCCTCAATCACGTGCTCCTTGTTCTGCAGCTTGGTGCGGATGGACATAATGACTTGGCCAATGTGGACCCTGGCCACTGTGCCCTGGGGCTTTCCAAAGGCACCCCTCATACCTGTCTGGAGCCTAGATTGGGGACAGCATGAGGTCAGATATGTGTCCACCAGAAAGGGCTGTATCCAAGGTCCCTTAAAGCAACCCATACCAACAACAGGCTGCATACACTACCAAGGATGCTACTGTTCGCAGCCATTGCACACCGGGCCCCCACTGTAAAAGAGCACGGTCGGCTTAATTGGCTGCAGTGAACCCCAAAACATATTAACCAGAATCCCTGCCAAGGTGCCAATGGGCTCATCTGAAAGCCTTCCAACACACAACTGCCACAGCAATGCTTGTTTCTCAGAATCAGCGCTATTCATCTAGGGAAATAAATCCGATGGCTTTAGGCGACCCCTGTGTTTTGGTCGTTCAACCCCCACCGGAGTCGCAACCCACAGGTTGAGAACCGCTGATCTAGGGATATGTGCAATTAGTGTCTGCTAATGTACTGGCAGCTGTTGGGCTGACTTTACTATGGGTGGTTGAGTCTTTACGTGGGGCCACCTGTTCGCCCTAATAATCTAGCCCAGCCTGGCCAGTGGTGGCGCAGCGGATAGAGCACTAACCTTAAATACTGAGGTCTCAGATTCAAAACCCTGGGCTTGCGTGATCAAGGCACATACGATAAGCAACAAGCAATCAATGAACAACTAAGTGAAGCACCTATAAGTTGATACCTACCCCTTCTCTCCATAAAATCAATAATTTTTTTAACTTAATGACTTTAGGAGAGGAGAGAGAGAAGCAGGGGAGGAGTTAGAAGCATCAACGTGTAGCAGATGCCACCACAGACCAGGAAATAAATAAAAACCTTTTAAAAAATATTCAAGCTCACTTGACCAGGTGGTGGCGCAGTGGACAGAGCATCAAGCTGTGATCCTGAAGACCCACGCTAGAAAACCCAAGCTTGCCGGCTTGAGTGTAGGATCATAGATATGACCCCATGGTCACCTGCTTGAGCCCAAAGGTTGCTGGCTTGGTTGGAGTCCCCCTGTCAAAGCATGTATGAGAAAGCAAAGTGCTACAACTACGAGTTGGCGCTTCTTCTCTCTCCCTGCCTGTCCCTCTCTCGGTCACTAAAAAATAAAAATATCAAGCTCAATACAGATGCTTTTAAGTTATGGGAAAATACCCAAGACCCAGCTTACCTGTCAGCACCAGCACAGGACAACATCTTGTTGATGCGGATGACATGGAAGGGGTGGAGCCGCACTCGAATGTGAAAGCCATCTTTGCCACAGCTCTTCACCATGTACTTGTTGGCACAAATACGGGCGGCCTCCAGGGCTGGGTGGGGGGAAGGAAGAGAGCAGTGAGAAGGGCACAGAAGCACTTAACAAGGTCGTCCCTGGCTCTCCGGACATCTGTATTGCCTGGGTGAGTTTTATAAAAGAGGCTCACAACTGGGCGTTCATGATTAATGAACTGGTAATTCCTGTACCTCACCTTCAGAGGAGAGTTGTTCATATTCATCTGACACCATGTGACCACAGAGTGGGAACTCGTCCACTTTTGCCTTCTTCCGCCCCAGGTCAAAGATGCGGATCTTGGCATCTGAAAAAAGCTTGGGTTACGTTCTGTGTGGAATGCCAGACAGTTGAGTCAGTGCAGACAAACGAGTTGGGGAGTTCTTCTGCAACTTACCAGGAACACCTCGGCAGAAGCGAGACTTTGGGTACGGCTTGTTCTTACAATACCGGTAACTGCAGGGGAGGGGGAAACCCAGGTTTCAAGGGGTTCACAAATGAACTCAACAACAGTTACCTCCAAATTAAAACCAAAAGAGGGCTGGGAAAGGGGAAAGACAACACAAGTCAATCTGTAAGATGTCTTCACTTCTGAGAAGTGGCTCTAAAGACAGTCACAACTAGGTGGCCAAAAGTTAGAGGACAGCCATATTGGGAACATACAGGCAAAAATATCTTCCTTGAACCCTTGTTAGGTTTTAAACTTCCTATAAGGCCAACACTTTGAAACGAACTTTCCCAGTTAAACTTCTCTAGGAGAAGGAGAGAGTGTCACCCCAGTATACTCAAAAACAGGGAAAAACCTCTCATTTCCAGACACTACGTAATACAAATTTACTGCTTAAGGATAGCACAGTTCATACCATCCACCTAGATTCTGGGGCACGTGGCATTTTGCCTCCAAGCCACATGAAGAGCTCCCGAAGCCCCCTGCAGGCCACACAAGGAGTCGCAGCCTTCAGGCCGCATAGCCCGGAAATAACATGGGGATGGCACACAAAGACCCAGAGGGCAGTGAGCCTGAAAAGGCCAATTTCCAGAACAAAAGGTGGGATGCAAGGCGGACGTCGCTTCCAGCCTGAAATTGGCTCAGAAATGCAGTACAGGGTCAATGCAACACCCAATAAAACTGTGGAGGTGCTTAAAGAATGAGATCGTGTTTAAGTTTAAAAACATGATATAAACTCCCATGGATTCCAACATAAACAAAGATCTAAAGAGATCCAGAAGGTACAGGAAACAACATATAGTCTGTTTCCAAAACAGGAAAGCAGGACTAGGGAAGCCCCACCCCACGATTGCTTTCAGCGACAAATGCAATTATCCCTCTTCTCAGTACCGAAATTTCACGGGTTCAACACTCACCACCGGGCGGGGCGGCGGCCCATGACGACACAGGGATATTCAATGGCTGCAACAAAACAGAAAAAGTCAGAACAGAAGACGAAGACAGGGCTGGAACCAGGGGAAAGAATCAGCAAGGGCATAGCAAGATCACAGTCACCACTACTCACCACGCCGAAGGGAAAGAGAAGCTCCCACGCGTGCGCATGCCTTATATAGGCGGTCTCTCTTCGCGCGTAGGAACCATAGAGTTCTGGGGAGGGCGGGGCGACGCTCTTTCAGACCTGCAGATCATAGACGCAATGGCTCTCTGCGCCTGCGTGCGGGCAGGCTGATACGTGCGCAAAATGGAAAGGCGGTAGAGCACGAGATTGCGGCGGTCAGCTGGCAGAAAGGGGTTAACCATGTCAGCATGGGAAACGCTCTTCCAACTGGCCGTCTAGGGCGCAGAACTCGGCCTGAGGCTTTGCTGTACCTATGTAAGCCTAGAGTTAAAAGAAGGAAAGTAAAAAAATATATAAAAAATAAAAATAGCCTGACTAGGCGGTGGCGCAGTGGATAGAGCGTCGGACTGGGATGCAGAAGACCCAGGTTCTAGACCCTGAGGTCGCCAGCTTGAGCGAGGACTCATCTGGCTTGAGCAAAAAGCTCACCAGCTTGAGCCCAACGTCGCAGGCTCAAGCAAGGGGTTACTTGGTCTGCTGAAGGCCCGCGGTCAAGGCACATAAAAAAAAAAAAAAAGAAGGAAAGTACCCCAGATACGGCTCCCGGCGGCTGCGCGCGTGTTTCAGAGATTCACTTTGCCAGGACACGTTATCTGTGCCTCGCTCTGGGTTCCAGGACCCGCAGGGGACATGCCGTGCTGGACTCTCGGCCTGCATTCCTTTGTGGATAGGAGGGCCGGAGCCGGAGGCCCGCCACCATGCCCTCACTCCTACCCCCCGCCTAAGGTCTGCAGCCAGCTTTGCTGTGAGCTCTGCTCCACGTCTCCGTTACTCAGAGTTGCGGCATAGCCAGAGCGGGTTCCGGGAGGGGGGGTGTCTACGCCCACCCATGACCAAAAGGCCAATGAGAATCCTCCACCGAAATCCAGGGCCCAGGAGACCCCGTGAATACCGCTGTTGGTCCTCTCCTGCTTACCCTGGACCCGACAAAGAGAGGAGACGCTGTGCTCTCTCTATGGTGACTCAGAAAAAGGGAGAAAGAGGGCTGTGACCACCCCGTATGGCAAAGGGCATGTTCACTCTGTCTTTGGCCCCACCCAGCCCAGGCCTCTTGAGAGCAGCCTCTACCTTCCCAGGGCCTCCTGAGTGTGGACATTTCTCTGTAAAGCATGGATTCAACCTACCTTCCCCCCACCACACAGGAGCCTAGTTTCCAGGGAGAGGTAGGCAGAGGTGGGGCTAGTCACCCAGGAATGTGCTGTTCACCAAAGGTCTGTCTCAGCTTCAGGAGGTGGGGGAGACAGGAAGTAACAGTTTTCTCGGTGTCACTTGATGGGGGGGGGTGGCCCTAAGAGAAAGGAATCCTGCTCAAGCATGCCTGTTATTCAGGATAACCTGTCACTTTAGTGGATGGCTGCAGCTCCCATTGGGAAGGCTTGGGAAGATTTGGGGTGGACATATCCAGCAGTGGAGCAGAGCCTTCCCAGGGGACCCAGCCTACCCTTCCGTCAGGGGGCTCTGCATCTGGAAACTAGGTTGGAGGCTGTGACCCTCTATTGTGACAACTAAAGTCAGCTGTTTGGCTCCCAGACCTAGGTAATTTAGGGTTATATACATCAAGCAGTACTGTAGAAGGCTGCCTGTCTATTTCCTAGAGACACTGGTCTTTTTAGAGATTTTCAAAAACAAGTGTCTGGCCTGGCCTGTGGTGGCACAGTGGAACACTGAGGTCGCCGGTTTGATACCCTGGGCTTGCACAGTCAAGACACATGCAACAAGCAAGCAGTGAACAACTAAAGTGCAACAACTATGAGCTGATACTTCTTGCTCCCCTTTCCCCTTGTAAAATCAATAAATAAAATCTCAAAACACACACAGACAACTGTCTCCCCTCTAGCGGCTCTCAATGCCTCACTGAAAAGACCTGCTTCAGGGCCTTCCTATGGAACATAGTTGGGGGGGGGGTGGAGTGTTCATATGAAATGTGATATATCTACTCTAAAATTCCTCTGTGGCCCTGGCCAGTTTGCTCAGTGGATAGAGCATTGGCCCAGTGAATGGATGTCCCAGGTTCGACTCCTGGCCAGGGCACACAGGAGAAGCGCCCATCTGCTTCTCCACCCCCCCCCCTCCTTCCTCTCTGTCTCTCTCTTCCCCTTCGGCAGCCGAGGCTCCATTGGAGCAAAGATGGCCTGGGCGCTGAGGATGGCTCTGTGGCCTCTGCCTCAGGCGCTAGAATGGCTCTGGATGCAACAGAGTGACGCCCCAGAGGGGCAGAGCATCGCCCCCTGGTGGGTGTGCCGGGTGGATCCCGGCCGGGCGCAAGCGGGAGTCTGTCTGACTGCCTCCCAGTTTCCAGCTTCGGAAAAATAAAAAAACTAAATAAATACATAAAAAAACAAAATAAAAATGTTTTCCACAAAATCTCGATAATTATTAATATCAATTTGGTGATTAAAAATGTCATTTAATACAGCCTGACCAGGCGGTGGCGCAGTGAATGGAGCATCGAACTGAAATAGGAAGGACTCAGGTTCGAAACCTCAACGTCACCAGCTTGAGCATGGGCTCATCCAGTTTGAGCGGAGAGCTGCTGACTTGAGCGTGGGATCATAGGCATGACCCCATAATCGCTGGCTTGAGCAAGGGGCCACTCGCTCTACTGTAGCATCCCCCAACCCCATCAAGGCACATATAGGAAAGGAGTCAATGACCAATTAATCTGCTGCAGTGAAGAATTCATGCTTCTCATCTCTCTCCCTTCCTGTCTGTCCTTATCGGTCCCTCACTCTGTCAAAGAAAAAAAGAAAGAAAGAATTCAAAGGTAATAATATCAATCTGGGCTTCTAAATCCCCCTCAGTCACCAGCCTCGCTTCCTTCTGTGCTGGGGGATAGTCCCCACGGCTCTCCCCTGACACCTGGGGGCACGTACTGAGGTGCCACCTGCACCACCCGGGAACCTCTGAATGAGGGAGCAAGCTGGTCTGCAGAGCAGAGCCTGCAAAAAGGGCTCAGACTTGGAGCCCAACGTCCCTGATCCACACCCTGCCTGGGCCGCTTGCTAGCTAGTGATTCAGAACAAACTACGCAATCCTTCTTTGTCCTGTTTTCCTCATTTCCTCTTCTGGAGAATAGGGATGACACTGCTACCACCCTGCAGTGGTTGCCAAGAGGGTGGGATGGACAAGTCCAGGCACGCAGCAAACACGCACAGCCACTACCGAGAATTACATCATCTGGCCTCTGACAGTTACACTCTGGGGACACTGACAGGGCCAGTCCTCTCTTTGTCGGACCTGCTGATTCTCCACGAACGTAGGTGGTGTCTTCAATTTTAGATTGCTGACCCATCTTGAGCGGGGCCTCTGGGAGTCCTGGGTGGGGTGCTGGGTGAGGTGTCTCCTTCCAGGGAGTGTGGGTTTGCTCTGCCAGGAGCCCAGCAGTGCTACCGAAGGGGGGTTGTTCCTCTCAACCAGGGGTTCGCCAGAGGCTCTCTGCCTGCAGCCAGGTAGTCACCCCTGCACGTTGGTGCTGTGGGTGACAGTCACCTGACCTGCTTGCTCAGACGCAGGCTCGGATGGACCGACATCTTTTTCAATCCCTAGCCTTCCTTTTCATGGAGATGTTTTTCCACTGGTCTTAGGTGGTGTCTCAGTTACTTTTAATGTTTTTTAGTGATTTTAGCAAGAGAGAAAGGGGAAAGAGAGAGACAGGATCATCAATCTGTTCCTATATGTGCCCTGACCAGGGATGGAACCAGCAACCTCTGCGCTTCGGGACGTTGCTCTAACCAACCGAGCTATCTGGCCAGGGCAGCATCTCAGTTTGACTCTCTCCCCTTCAGAGGTCCATTAAGCCTGAGTGCCTTGGAAACCCAGCTGGCAGCACCTCTCTGGGCCCCGGCCCCCACTCATCCCCTCTGTTTTCCTTTGCTGTCTCCTCAGGGATTTCCCTCCCTTACCTGCAAGTCACCACCTATGCATTTTGAACAATGTAACTAAACACTTCTCTTTGTGCATTTTCTTGTCTTTCTCCCAAAATGAACTGGTATTCCTGGAGGGCAGGGGCTGGTGTCCGAGAGTTTCAGCTACTAATCCAGGCCCAGGCAGCCCAGGTCCTATGACCAACACCCGCCTGGGTCATTGAGCAGTTGCTTAACAGGACTCAGAAATTCCGCTCGGAGTCTCCTTACTCTCGTCACATATAGGAGGAGGTCTCTATGCCCAAGAAATACAACCCAGAAATCATCAATTGAGAGTTTAATAAATGTGATCATATAAAACTGTAGGACTTCTTTTATTTTTTGATTTTACTTATTGATATTAGAGAGACGAGAGAGAGAGAAAGGTAGGGGAGGTGCAGGAAGCATCAACTCGTAGTGGTTGCTTCTCATACGTGTTTGACTGGGCAAGCCTGGAGTTTCGAAGCAGCAAAATCAACATTCCAAGTTGAAGCCCTATCCACTGCGCAACCACAGCCCAGGCTGAAAAACTGGATAACTTCTTGACAGCTATAATAATGAAGTCTAGTCTTCTAAAACAAAAATATTTGCAACATATTAAACCGAGGCCTAACAGTCTAGTGCAGGGGTCCCCAAACTACGGCCCGCGGGCCACGTGCGGCCCCCTGAGGCCACTTATCCGGCCCCCACCGCACTTCTGGAAGGGTACCTCTTTCACTGGTAGTCAGTGAAAGGAGCATAGTTCCCATTGAAATATTGGTCAGTTTGTTGATTTAAATTTATTTGTTCTTTATTTTAAATATTGTATTTGTTTCCATTTTGTTTTTTTACTTTAAAATAAGATATGTGCAGTGTGCATAGGAATTTGTTCATAGTTTTTTTTATAGTCCGGCCCTCCAACAGTCTGAGGGACAGTGAACTGGCCCCCTGTGTAAAAAGTTTGGGGACCCCTGGTCTAGTGTATGACAAGTAAAGTCTTTTGGGGAGATACTTACATAGAGTCTATTAACATGTTAAATGACCATAGGTTTTTTTTTCTTTTTTAATTTTGGATTTTAGAAAGGTAGAGGATGGAAGAGAGGAAAAAAGAAACATCGAGTTGTTGTTCCATTTACTTATGCATTCATTGGTTGATTTTTATATGAGCTCTGACTGGGGATTGAACCCACAACCTTGGCATATCGGGACGATGTTGTAACCACCTGAGATTCCCGGCCAGGGCAATGCCTATAGGTTTTGTTTTGGGGGTTTTTTTTGCCTTTTTTTTTTTTTGCCTATAGGTTTTGACCTGGCAATTCAACTAATTTGAAATTATCCTAGGCTGACCAGGTGGTAGCACAATAGATAGAGCATCGGACTGGGATGTGGAGGACCCAGGTTCAAGACCCCGAGGTCACCAGCTTGAGTGCGAGCTCATCTGGTTTGAGAAAGGCTCACCAGCTTGAGCCCAAGGTCACTGGCTCAAGCAAGGTGTCACTCAGTCTGCTGTAGCCCTCCAGTCAAGGCACATATGGGAAAGCAATCAATGAACAACTAAGGAGCCACAACAAAGAATTGATGTTTCTCATCTCTTTTCCTTTATGTCTGTCTGTCCCTATCTGTCCCTCTATCTGACTCTCTCTGTCTTTGTCACCACACACACAAAAATAATAAATAAGTAAATAAATAAATAAATAAATAAATAAATAAAATTATCCAAGAGGGAGACTGACACCTGTTCAAAGCAGGTGGTTGAGGCCCTGGCCAGTTGGCTCAGCGGTAGAGCGTCGGCCTGGCGTAAGGAAGTCCCGGGTTTGATTCCCGGTCAGGGCACACAAGAGAGGCACCCATCTGCTTCTTCACCCCTCCCCCTCTCCTTCCTCACTGTCTCTCTCTTCCCCTCCCTCAGCCGAGGCTCCACTGGAGCAAAAGATGGCTAGGGCGCTGGAGATGGCTCCTTGGCCTCTGCCCCAGGTGCTAGAGTGGCTCTGGTAGTGACAGAGCGACGCCCCGGATGGGCAGAGCATCGCCCCCTGGTGGGCGTGCCGGGTGGATCCTGGTCGGGCGCACGCGGGAGTCTGTCTGACTGCCTCCCCGTTTCCAGCTTCAGAAAAATACAAAAAAAAAAAAAAAGCAGGTGGTTGCAGTATTGAAGTGAATAGCAAAACAAAACAAAACAAAACAAAAAAACAAAAAAAAACATGCCAGTCTATCAGTTGGGGATTCATTGTGTAAACTATATACATGGTATATGTATTCTATCATATACCAATAAGCCAGAGAAAAAATGAACTAGACATTGTGTACCGACATGGAAGGATCTCAAAGATATGTTATCAAGTAAAAGAAAATCACAATCAAAATGTATAAGGTACATGTTTTTTAAAACTGGGAATAACTATGTTGGTGATTGCATAGAAAAATGTACTTAACAGAGAAACAAAATTGTTAACAATCTTGCTTAAAATAATGTTCTGTAAAACTTTTCAATTAGGCATTTTATTTTTATTTTTTTATTTTTATTTTATTTTTTACAGAGACAGTGAGTCAGAGAAAGGGATAGAGAGGGACAGACAGACATGAATGGAGAGAGATGAGAAGCATCAATCATTAGTTTTTTGTTGAGCGTTGCAACACCTTAGTTGTTCATTGATTGCTTTCTCATATGTGCCTTGACCGCGGGCCTTCAGCAGACCAAGTAACCCCTTGCTGGGTCCAGTGACCTTGGGTTCAAGTTGGTGGGCTTTTGCTCAAACCAGATGAACCCATGCTCAAGCTGGGGACCTCTGGGTCTCGAACCTGGGTCTTCCGCATCCCAGTCCAATGCTCTATCCACTGCGCCACCACCTGGTCAGGCTCAATTGGGCATTTTAAAAGTAAGTAAGGTGGTAATGTAAAATGGAACAGCCACTTTGAAAGGCAACTCGGGTTTCTCTTAAAGCTAAACATCCATCTCCATAGGACCCCACCCTTGCACTCTTGGGCAATTTTGTCAAGAAATGGAAACTTGTAATCACAAGAAATCCTATGCACCAATCAATGTTCATAGCCTGTTATTTGTAGAAGCCTAAGTAAGACTGAGAGCAAGCATCACATCCTTCAGTGGGTGAATTCTTGAACACTGGTTGCCACACCAGCCATAAAAAGAACTGGATACCTGCAACAATCAGGGGTAGTCAATCTTTTTATAAAAACCGCCCACTTTTACAGTGCTGGTCAACCTGGTCCCTACCGACCACTAGTGGGTGGTCCAGCTTTCATGGTGGACTAATCGCGGCACGATTTGGTTGCTTTGCTACCGCCCACCATGAAAGCTGAAACGCCCACTAGTGGGCGGTAGGGACCAGGTTGACCAGCACTGCAAAAGTGGCCGCTTTTTATAAAAAGTTTGACTACCCCTGGATGGACCTCAAGGGCAACATGAGTGATTAAAAAACCTCATTTCCGGTTACATACTGCACAGTTCCATTTACGTAACAATCTTCATTTGAAAAAATAGTAGGGAAAAGAATACAATACTGGTCGCCATGGGTTGGCAGCAGAAGAGGAGAGGCGGTGGTTCTGAGAGGTCAACTGGAGGGACCCCTGTGAGGGAACAGGCTGGACATTGATGACAGTGTGGTCACTTAAATCTATCGCGTGATGAAAGTGCACCAAGTTATGCGTGTGCACGCGCGCACATACACACAATGAACCCGGAGCAGCTCTGGGATGGAGCCAATGCCATTCATTCCCTGCTGCGAGGTTGCATTCGATGTGCAAAATGCTGGCGCTAAGGAACTGCGGGCGGGGCCCCGAGGTCGTGAGGTTTTTATGTAACTTCCTTTGAATTTAATTACTGCAAAATACAAGCTCACACCACAAGTACGCAGGCAGGACTAAGCATGTACAGACAGGGCAACTACGCAGCTCTGCGTGCAAAGTCCCTGAACTCTCGCAGGTCCACAGCCTGCCCAGCCAAAGGCCAAGATAAAAGTTCACCAAGGCGGAGCCTAAAACGGCGCGGATATCGGCTGCCTTTTATTGGACAGAAAAAGTGTCCGTCAGGACCAGGGCTGCCCTTCTTCAGGCGGCATGGGGGCGGGGCTGCTCACGAGACCAGCTTAGCCATTGAAGAATCTGTCCGGAAGTGGAGCTCAGCGACCTATGGGGCGGAGTTTCCGGTGGGCGTGCTGACTTGACGATGAGAGGATCGCAGAGGCGATCGGGGCGGTGCCTTACACGGCCGGGCCACGCCCCGGCCACCAGCCTCCGCCTTTCTTTCCTCCAGGTCCTGTGCTGGGTCCGAGTCCCGGTTCCCTTGACCCGAGGATCTATGACTTCCCTCAGGGAGGAGCCACCACCGAGTCCAGACCCCGGGAGATTGTGGGGGCTCCGCCGGGCGTCCCTCCCACTTCTCCTGGCAAGACTTCCCCCCACTATCCTGAGTGTGTCTGGAGCTCTAAATGGCCAGGAACAGTGTATCAGAGACCCCAGGGGCCTGGTGAGGGAAAGAGGAGGGCAGTGACCCCACCCGGATGGCAAAGGACAGGGTCAGTCCGTCTACGACCCCGCCCAGTCCTGCTTATGAGAGTGGCCTTGCTCCGAGGTCAGGGGAGCTTCCATCTTCCCAAGGCCCAGAAGGTTACCCCACCGCAACACACACACTCACGTACACACTGCCATCTGAGCCCACTGTGTTTCAGCACAGTTTTATATAAAGCGTGCACTACACACAAAAACACGCACACACAGGAGCGTAGTATCCAGGGAGAGGAGGACAGAGTTGAGAGCATTGTCCACAGAGGTGTGGGCGGAAGGAAGTTACAGTTTTCTCCGTGGCACTTGACAAGGGTGGTTCTCCTGAAAGAAATCCTGCGCAAGCAGGCCTGTTCTTCTCAAGGACAGCCTGTGCTTGCAGTAGTCAGATGTGCCTGCCTGCTTCTCACCTGGGGAGGTCAAGGTGAGCTCTGCAGAGAGCTGGTGGTGGGTTCTCTAGAACAGGGTGTGATCAGGAGACAGCCATCCTGGTAGTTCTCACGCTGCAGGGTGCAGAAGCAGGAGAGCACCTGGAGGGCTTGTTCAAACCTAAGTCACTGGGCCCTCCCCAGTCTCAGAAGTAGGAGATCTGAGGTGGGGCCTGGGAGTCTGTGACTCTCACAATCTCCCCGTGATGCTGATGCCGCCGGTCCAGGGGCCCCACTGGGAGAGGCACTTCTTTGAAGGCTTGGAGCTCCTATATGTGTGTCCCCTGCCCTATTTGGGGCTGTCTCCTTTGCAGGGTCCCCGCAGATCTGGGAAATGCTAGGAGGGGGCTAGCACTCGAGATATCAGGGGCTTCCTGTTTAGCAGCAGTCACTGTCCCCTGCCTGGGCACACTAAAGGGCACTGTCCACAGCCCAGGCTGGGAAAGGGGTCGGGTTTGAGCAGGTGCTCAGCAATTCCCAGCCTGTATCTGATAACATCTGGACGTGCAGCAGAGAGAGAGACAGAGATCAGATTTGTGCCTGGGGGTAGGGCTGGAAGGAACTCTCTGGTGAGGCAGAGGAAAGACCCAAACCCCTAGCTCGGGGATAAGAAAGGAACATGAGCCCCGAGAGCAAGGATGTGGATTTGGGGGCACACAGTTCAGGAAGTGGCTTTCTGCCTGGGAACTACCATGACAGTTGTCAGGTCTGCGGGTGTGGCCGGCCCTCGAGCTGGTGGGAAGTCTCCACCTTTCCTGCTGGATGCTCCTCACCAAGAAGGTCTCCCAGCTCCCCGTTGTCACTGCCCACAAGCACCACCCTCTTTCTTTGGCCAATGTTTGCAGTGGTCAGTGTTTATTCGGCTTCCTGGTGGCCCATAATCTAGTTGGAGTGCATCTAGTTGGCAGACGAAGTGCATTGGCAGTCACCAGCCACCGTTTGTCCCGGAGCCTCTCAGCACCTGAGCATATTCTGGCTGTGGGAACAGCTTGCGGAGGAACCTTTGGCTTTTGTTTTCCAGGTTTCCCCTCCTTGATCCCCTTTTCCTTTGAGGTCGGCGGGCTGTTCCCTGTTCAAGCTCTCTCTATATACATTAATATTAATAAGAGCGCTGAGTCACATCTTGCCACCATTTCCCCCCACTTTGTCACTTGTCTCTTGACTTTGTGGTTTGGGGTTTGTTTGGTCAGGCAGATTAGTTTCCATGTCCTCAGACTGTGCAGGCTTTTCCTACTTGCTTCTGGGGTTTCTTGTCGGTTTGTTTGCTTCAGACTTACTTAGAGGCCCCTTCTCCGTTTATAATTGTATATCGGTTCCCTGTTGCTGCATAATAAATTGCCCCAAGTGTAGCGCCCTGATGCGACAAACACTTGTGATGTCCCTAAGTGTGTGAAGGACAGAATACTAGAGGGCTTGGCTGGGGAGTTGTGACTCAGGGTCTGTCACAGGCTGCAGTCAAGGCACCAGCTGGCTGCAGGCCTCTGGTCCACCTGGTGGCGGGGGCTCTGTCTTCAAGTCCACTCAGATGGCCGTGGCAGGGGTCTCAGTGCCTCCCCACAGGGCCTGTCTGTGGGGCTGTTCAGGGCAGGGCTTCCCCAGAGCCAGGGGAGAGGGGTGAGCGGCCCCAAGATGGAAGCCACAGTCCTTTTATCACTTCATCTCTAAGTGACATTCCCTTACCTCTGCCATACTTTTCCAAGTCACATAGGTCAACCCTGGAACAGTGCTGGAGGGGACGGTGACGACAGCCACTAGGGCGAAGGGTGCTCTGTTCACAGCAAGTGAGAAGGCTCTGAGGAGTGTCCTTGCTCCTAAACCTGGGTGTCCAGCAGCAAGGACTCCTGGTTCCTCACAGAACAGCCCCTGAAGATCGTGTCCTTTGTCTAAAGCAGACGTCCCCAAACTAAGGCCCGGCCCGCGGGCCGCATGCGGCCCCCTGAGGCCATTTATCCGGCCCCCCTCTGCACTTCCGGAAGGGGCACCTCTTTCATTGGTGGTCAGTGAGAGGAGTACTGTATGTGGCGGCCCTCCAAAGGTCTGAGGGACAGTGAACTGGCCCCCTGTGTAAAAAGTTTGGGGACCCCTGGAAGGAAGGGTGAGAGTTCTACCCCAGGATTAAGACAAGTAGGGTCTGTATTTGTAAGGGCAGAGTGGCTCTTTGTCTTTAAAGGGTTGCAAACAGCCTGACCTCTAGTGGCGCAGTGGATAAAGCGTCGACCTGGAAATGCTGAGGTCGCCGGTTCGAAACCCTGGGCTTGCCTGGTCAAGGCACATATGGGAGTTGATGCTTCCAGCTCCTCCCCACCTTCTTTCTCTGCCCCTCTCTCCTCTCTCCCTCCCTCTCTGTCTCTCTCTCCCTTTCTCTCTCCTCTCTAAAATGAATTAAAAAAAAATAAAGGGTTGCAAACAAATTACACAAAAACAGAGAAAGAAGAATGTGTGTCAGAGCCCGAGCTGCCCCCAGTGTGTGATCTCTGCCCTCCGCAGGGGAGTTTGCAGCCCTGGTGGCAGTCCCGGCCACGTGAGCAACACAGGAACAGAGGCAGGAAGCTCTTTCTCATCACAGCAGCTGTTCCTGTCAGTCCCCACCCATGCAGGGCCGCAGGATGTCCCTGCCCTCCAGTGTCCCCACCCGGTGGCTCAGTCTTGCCCCCACTCCTTCTCCTCTCTCTACACATAGGCAAGGTTCCTCTCCTACCCCCTGCCGTGCCCTGTCCCCTCCAGCCTTCCACCATGCAGCCTTGAAGAGGGTGGAGTGGGGAGTGGAGAGGTGCAGGCCGACAAGTCCCTTTTCTTCAGTGAGGGTGTCAGGTAGCCCAGGGCTGGGTTCAGGTTGTTGTTGGGGGGGGGGTAGCCTGCAGCGTGGGCCTGCGGGGCTTCAATGTGTCCAGTTGTTCAGGAAGGAAGGAGCTCCCACTGTGGCTGAAGGAGGCCCGATGCATCTCGTTTCCATGGAGATGTACCCGCACCATGGTTCTTGGCTGTGCTCGGAGGTGACTTCCCGATGACAGCCTTGGTGTCTCTGAATTTGTCAAGGAGGTTCTGTGGGCAGTGAGTGCTTTCCTTGTTGGCTCTCACTGCTGGCAACACTGAGGCCCTTGGTGACAGCTCCTGGCACCATCCCGGGCTGCCGTGCCTTTCCTGAACCCGAGGACTGCAGGCTTCAGGGGAGCCAGGCTCTCTGTTTCCCAGGAGCGGAAGTGGAGACCAAGGTGAGGCTTGCTGGCCTTGCCTCGGGGATCCTGGTCATGACTCCCGGGGACAGTCAGCCAGGGTATCACAACACATGGTCCCGGGGCTCCCCTGGAGATGCTCCCCAGTGCAGCCCCATGCTCCTGGGTCATCTGACCACTGACCTTACCGTTCCCCGGCCGCTGCCTGGCTGAGCCACCTTCCCGTCCTTCAGCCGTGGGCAGGAGGACCGGTGAGGAGGGCCTGCTTGCCCTGCAGTCTTTCCCCTTGGGGGCAGCCTGCCCACGAAGGTCAGGCCATGCAGGGCTGGCGGGGCACTGGATCCTCCCTCACCCAGCTGCGTGACACCCTTTCCTGCGGGAGCGCCTCCTAGTGGTGTGCTCTGAGGATGGGCACAGTCACAGCACCAGCCAGACCCTGTCTCCGCCAGCCTCCGGTGGCCTTCACCCTCTCTGCCTGAGCACTTGGGTCCTTTCCCAGTGAGCATGGGGTGTCTGTGCCCGGCCTGTCTCCAGCAGCTGTGCTGCCCCAAGGGCAACCTCTACCGCGCCCACGAATCGGTGATTACTTCAGCCCTGCTCCCCTGGCTGCGGTCTCGCTGGGCTCAAGGGGACCTGCTGTGACACCCGTTTTGGGTCACAGGGTGGCTGAAACCAGCCTGACCTCCAACCAGCGCAGTGTCCTCCTGCCAGGGAAAGCCCTCCCTGGAGACACTCTGGGCCTGGGAGGAGTCTGTCCCTGCCCTCTCAGAGACCTGTGGCCGCTGGCATGGGGTGGGGGCCTGTAGCGGGAAGAGACGGGCCTGAGCCATGGTCGCCGTGTGCACACGAGGGCTCTGAGGCCAGCATCGGCACCCTGCACCCCGCACGCTTGCTGACCCTGACTTGGTGGCTGCCGCTCCTCTGCCCGCTGGCTCCATGGGGTTCAGAGGGGGCTGCCCTGGAGCCCCCTAACCCCATGTCTTGGAGTGGGGTGAGGCTGGCCGTGCTGGGAGGCCCTGCAGGGACCCCAAGGGTTCTCCAGACTAGTGTTCCCCGTTCCCCTTGTTACGTGCTGGGACCCCCTCAGTGTTGAGGGAAGCGGTGGTGGCAGCCCTACCCTGAGGGTCCAGCGCCCCTCTTTCGCCACCTGGATCCCTCCCAACATCCTGAGGTGGGGGTGATAGGCAGCAGGGAGGGTCAGGTGCAAATGTGTGGCTGGGGCAGGGGTGGAGGCTGGCCGTGGGGCTGTCTGCACTCAGGGCAGACAGGACCTGCATTGAGGGCGTGGGTCCCAATAGAATGCTCTGTTGTCTCCTCCTCTGACTTAGTAGGTGAAATGGGTGCGACCGCTGTGGGGGGGCCATGTGGCTGGGACCTCTCCTCTGTTCCTGGCGCCCATTGGCGAGCAGCAGCTAGGGCATGAGGACTGGGTGACAGCCCGCTGTCTCTGGGCAGGTGGCCAGGCCTCAACACCCAGTGTGCGGGCCTTGCCGATGGCCTGGGGTTGCACCTCCCTGTGTCCTCCTAGCATCCAGGGTGTCCTCTGGGTGCCAGGGGCTCAGGCAGGTCCCAGGCTGTTTGCCCCCAGCAGCCTGGGGTCCCGGCAGATGCTCTCTTTGCTGGTGCTGGCTACTGGTCCTCCACTGGAGCCCCTCACATGACAGTGCTCCCGTCTCACTCCCTCCTGCCCCGTGCCTGTACCAGTCTCAGGCTCAGGCCTGCTCTGTCCTGTAGCCTCTGTCCAGGATCGCCTGTGCTGCTCCCTTCCTTTGCCTTCCTTGTGCCCGGAGTGGCGACCCATCAGGGCCAGGAAGCCGTCTAGAAGCCAGCTCACCGTGATCTGGACAGCCAGCAGGCCTTCCCCAGCATCCTTTGCATCAATGGTGAACTCCACAGGGAGGCTGGCGGGCACGCCGGTGGTGTTGAGCCCAGGGCCACTAGCCTTCACTTTGCTGGCATCGTGTGTAGGCAGCACCTTGACCTTGAAGGGGCTGTTTGTTGGGCCAGGGTATTGTGAGTGGTTAGGAAGGCTCTTGATGCTCCACCTGCCACCCCCACCCTGGCAATGGACGCCCTCTTACCTGCGGGGCACCTCCTCATCCCCATAGAGCACGGAGATGCTGTAGGGCCCTTCACGGCTGGGCACGTAGTTGACCGTCTGGGTGCCATCAGCATTGTCCACCACTTCTACTGGCTCCGCCAGGCCTGGGAGCAGTCCCAAAGACACAGCCTCAGCCAGGTCCCTGAGCCCTCGGTCCCACCACACTGAACGGACAGGGCTCAGCCATGCACCCAGCCCACACTCCAGGCTGCCACCACACTTGGCCCTCATCTACCCAGCCCAGGAATGGCCACAAGCCCTCGTGACACCAGAAACTCATCCGGGGGCCATCCTGGACCCTGGTCCTCTCTCCCTCCTGCCACATCGCTCGGTGTCCAAGCATGTCCGTTCTACCTCCTTCTGGTCCTGTCACCCGAGGCTCCTCTATCAACTGCCTGCACGCCTGCTCCAGCCTCTGCATGCCGGGCCTCTGCTCTCCTTCCCCGGCCCCTCAAAGAGCCCCGTGCCCTCCCAGCCCTGTTCCTACGCATATGGACACTCGCCTTTGGGTCCCTGCACTTTGACCTGAAGTGGTGCCACACCGGCCTTGCTCGTGTCCACCTGGAAGGACTGAGGGAGGTTGGCGCGGACCATGCCCGGGCTCAGGCCAGGCCCAGAACACTTGACCTTGGTTGCGTCTGTCACATCATGCACAGGGACCTTGAAAGGACTGCCTGGGTGGGGGGCACAGGGACGGATTCTGTGTGAGACAGAGTGCAGGGCGAGTGGGCGGTCCCAGTCCGGGCCCAGCCAGCCTGCCTCCTCACCTGGCACCTGGTGGCCGCCGTAGGTGACATTGAGGCTGTAGGTGCCAGCCTCATAGGGGATGTACTCAACCGAGCAGCTGCCGTCCTTGTTATCCATGCAGGACATCTTGGCCTCAGAGGGCCCCTCTACAGCCAGGCCGAGGCCCCCCGTGCCAGCTCCCCTGGGCCAGACAGACAGCCGGTTAGTCCCGGGCTTTCAAGGTCCCTTGCAGCCCCTGCCTCCCCAGGCGCTTGCGCACCTGGTCTCCACAGTGAACTTGTTGGGCTTGTTGGTGGTACCGCTCTGGATGCCTGGCCCATGGACACGCACTCGGGAGGGATCGCAGCCCTCGGTCACAGGCACCTGGAAGGGGCTGCTGGGCACGGGGCTGCCATCGTAGGTCACGTCCACAGAGTGGAGTCCTGCAGGACGGCAGGCCGGTAAGGAGGCCAGGCCAGCCTGCCTGCGCCCCACCTCTCTCGGGAGCCCACACGTACCCTCCTCGTAAGGCGTGTACTCCACTTTGTAGGTGCCGTCCCCGCAGTCCTGCACGTAGGTCTCGGTCAGGTTGCCCGAGGGATTAGCCACACGAGCCTTGACATGTGGCCCTCCGGTTTTCGTCAGAGCCCGGGCATCCACGCTGAACTCGGTGGTGGCCTCCCGGAAGACGCCTACAGGGGGCAACGAGGGGGAGGCATGGGCGCCAGGGGTCCGGGGGCCCTGGGCACCCTCAGTTCCCTTATTTCACAATGGGGGGGCTCACCTTGGCCCTCAATGCCAGGCCCATAGCACTGGACACCTGAGGTGTCTACTGCGGGCTCCACCTGCAGCTTGCTGGGGAAGTTGGGCACAGGCTGGCCACCATATTTGATAGTGACAGTGTAGGCCCCAGGGCAAAGGGGGATGTAGGTGATGGTATGTGTGCCATCGCCGTGGTCCTGTATGTGCACCTCGGCGGGCAGCCCCGCCTCGGAGCGGATCTCAATGGTCAGCTTGGCACTGCCCGCACTGGAGCAATCCACATGGAACTGGCCGGCCTCACCAGCGGTTGCCCGCTCCAGCCCGGGGCCCGAGCACTTGACCTTGGATGCATCAAAGCAAGGAATCACATGGGCCTTGAATGAGGAGCCCGGGATGTGGGTGTCAGCGAAGAGGATATTAATGTTGTAGTCCCCTGGCTCCGTGGGCACATAGGACACAGAGCACGTGCCGTCCCCATTGTCCAGACACTCCAGCTGGGCCTCACAGGGGCCTTCCACCGTCAGGCCCAAGCCGCCTGTGCCGGCACCCTTGGTGTCGATGGTGAAGCGGGCAGGGGAGCCTGCACTGCCCCCCTGGAGCCCTGGCCCAAACGCCTTCACCTGTGGGAAGAGGGACAGGTCAGGAGCTGAAGCCGCACCACCTCCCCGATCTCTGACCCAGACCCCACTTCCACCTGCCCCTTCTTGTTCTGCCTTTCCTCCCCCGTGGACAGGGACACAAGTAGGCCAGGGAGAGCCACAGGCCATAAGGACAACAGTGATGAAGGGTGAAGGCGTGTCTGGAAAAGATGGGCCGGCCCCCGTACCTCAATTACCTTACTGGGCTTGGTAGGGGGCACCGCTTCTAGAGGAAAGGGGCTGCCAGGCACAGGCACGCCATCGTAGGTCACCTCAACCTCGTAGGACCCCTCCTCGCGGGGCACAAAGCGCACGACACTGTTGTCAGCCCCCAGGCCAGGCTCCACCTTGCAGGGCACGGACGCACCCGAGGGGCCCACGATCTTAGATGCCACTTTGCCTTGGCCACCAGCACCCTTTGACTTGACTGTGAATTCTTGGTCTTTGCCAACGTCCACCTCTGTGGGGTTGACGGAAGAAGGGAAAGACCTGTGACACTTCGCCCAGGCAGCCCCTGAGGCATCCTCAGTGACCACGACAAGGGCCCCAACTACTTACTTTCTCCTAGGCCAGACACTTTGATCTTGCTGAGGTCCAAGCTTGGAGACACCCCCAATGAGAAGGGGCTCTTAGGAATAGGGTCCCCTCCATAAGTCACACTGATGCCCACCGGGCCCTGGGAGCGGTGAGAAGGGCAGAGTCACAGGTCATGACCCCGGTCTACTTGGACTGCAGCTTCCCCACTGAGGCACGCGGGGTGGACCGAAAGGCACCGGCCCGCCCCCTTTCAACCCTGGCCCTCCGTGCCCACCATCTCCCAGGTGCGAAACGAGAGGGGCTGGAAGCCTCCTGCAGCAGCCCACCCAGCCCGCTGCTCAAGGGCAGCCAGGGCTTGGTGCTGTAGTGAGCGGGTGCAGCTGTGCGGGGAGGGGCTAGGGCAGCTACCTGCTGTACAGGAGTGTACTTGACCGTGTAGGTGTTATCATGGTGGTCGATGATGTCCACGTCATGCACTGCATCCCCCTTGGCCAGCCCTGAGAACTGGACGTCCAGTTTGCCTTTGCCAGCGGCTTTGGCATTGACCGTGAAGTGGGTGGGTTTGCCAAGCTCAACGCCTGAAGAAACAAAGAGACCACGTCGGGTCACTTGGCCCCAATCCTCCTTGAGGTCCCTGACCTCCCCAGAGGGCGCTCCTCCTCACCAGTGCGGCTGAGGCCAGGGCCCTCGGCCTTCACCTTGCTGGCGTCATGGGAGGGCTCCACCTTGACGCGGATGGGGCTGGTCGGTGTGGCCTGCAGCGGGCGAGAGCAGAGGCCTGAGAGGAGAGCGGCGCCCCAACACCCAGCAGTGTGAGGGGTGGGAAGCAGCAACACCCACCTGGTCAGCAAAGAGAACCATGATGGTGTAGCTGCCAGCCCCACGGGGCGTGTACTTGACCGTAAAGGTGTCATTGTCATTGCGAATGATGTCAAAGTCGATGTCGGCCTCGGCGGGGCCAACCACGCCAGGGGCACACTTGATGCCGATGCTGACATCGCCTGTAGCAGGAAAGGGAGTGGAGTGGAGGCTGGGGCCTCACGTCGACGCCTCGCCCGCTGGTCCACCCCCCGGAGGCAGGGCCTTACCCTGGCCGGCTTCCGTGCAGTCCACAGTGAAGTAGGTGGGCTCATGAGCCTTCAGTCCTGTCTTGGCCACTCCTGGGCCGTACACCTTGACCTTGTTTGGGTGGCTGCCAGCTCCCACGTTCACCTGCACAGGACAAAGGTAAGTGCAAGGGCGTGACCAGCCTACAGAGGCAGGGGGTTCCTTCCTCCACTGCTGGCTGACACGCAAAATGTGCAACCACCTTGGGAAGGGCTCTAGTGGCTCCTCAAATCATTAACCATAAAATGACCATATGAGATCATTGTCTGCACACTTGTACCCAAATGTTCATAGTGGCACTACTCACAACAGCCAAAAGGTAAAACACACCAAAGGCCCATCAAAGAATAACTGAATGAATTGTGGTCTAATCCATACAATGGAATATCATTCAGCCATGAAAAGGTGGTAAGCGCCTGGCCTGTGGCGGTGAGGTGGATGGGGCGTCGACCTGGAATGCTGAGGTCCCCGGTTCAAATCCCCGGGCTTTCCCAGTCAAGGCACATATGCGAAGCAATTATAAGCTGATGCTTCCTGTCCCCCTCCACTTCTCTCCCTCTTTCTCTCTCTCTCTCTCTCTCTCTCCCTCTTTCCTCTAAAATCAGTAAATAAAATCTTAAAAGCAAAAACAAAATGGCCCTGGTTGGACAGCTCAATTGGTTAAGCAGGGGTCCCCAAACTTTTTACACAGGGGGCCAGTTCACTGTCCCTCAGACCATTGGAGGGCCGGACTATAAAAAAAAACTATGAACAAATCCTTATGCACACTGCACATATCTTAAAGTAAAAAAAACAAAACAGGTACAAATACAATACTTAAAGAACAAGTAAATTTAAATCAACAAACTGACCAGTATTTCAATGGCAACTATGGGCCTGTTTTTGGCTAATGAGATGGTCAATGGGCTCCTCTCACTGACCCAATGAAAGAGGTGCCCCTTCTGGAAGTGCGGCAGGGGTCAGATAAATGGCCTCAGGGGGCCGCATGCGGCCAGCGTGCTGTAGTTTGGGGACCCCTGGGTTAGAGCATCATCCTAAAGCACAGAGGTTGGCGGTTCGATCCTTGCTCAGGGCACATACAGGAACAGATTGATGTTCCTGTCTTTCACTCTCTCTCTTCCTCTCTTAAAAAAAAAGTCCATAAAAATTAAAAAAAAAAACAGAAAGAAAAGGCAGGAAGTACGGATTCATGCTAATGTGTAGAAAAACCACAATGAAAACATAACGTTGAGTGAAAGCAACCGGATACAAGAGGCCAGATATTGCATGATTCGATCTCTAGCAAATGTCCAGAACAGACAAGCCCACAGTCAGGAAGCAGGTTAGTGGTTTCTCAGGGCAGGGGGAGGAAGACTTCGGGGGCAGAGGAGTGTCTGTTTGGGATGATGGAAACGATATAGCCTTCAATTGTGGTGAGGACTGCATAGCTCTGAATGGCCTCAGAACTACTGAGCTGTGTGCTTGACATGGGTGAGTTGTAGGGGACTCAGTTTATAGCGAACAGATCTAGATGAAAACCAAGCAGGGACCCTAGGGAGATGTGCTAAGGACTGTTCGAGTCCTGCAGAGAGCTGGCTCACCCGGAAGGGGCTGTTGGGGATGCTGACGCCTCCCCAGGACACCATGGCTGTGTGCTTCACGGGCTTCCTGGGCACGTAGGAGCAGCTATAGGTGCCGTTGCCATTGTCCTTGACTGATGCCTCCACGGGGCAGCCCTCGTTGTCCTGGAACGTAGGCGGTGAACTGGTCAGTGCCCAGATCTGGGGACCTGCCCGCCCCTCACTCCACGCCATGGTTGGGGGCCCCACCTGCACTTGAACCCGGAGAGGGGCCTTCCCGCCGTGCTTAGCATCCACGGTGAACTCTGCTGGTTTGTTGACAGCCATGCCTGTCTTCTCCAACCCAGGGCCACGTGCCTTTACCTGTTGGGAGGCCACCCAGATCTCAGGGGACCACATGCACAGAGTGGCAGGAACACAATGCTAGTGATAGCAGCCCAGGGTCCGGACCCAGTCAGCCCAGACCCCAAGCAGAGGCAAATGGGGCTCAGACCCAGGCCAGCAGCATGTGCCCTTTACCCTGTCTGGATGGAAGTCCTGCGGTGCCTCTCGGATGTCAGCCATGAAGAGACTGAGGCCTAGGCCAGCAGTCCAGCTCCAGGTACAGTAACGGTGAAAATCCAGTGTTACTTTTCAGTCCTTTAAGGCTTTCAGAGCCCCTGGTTGTCAATCCTCATGAAGCCTCAGGATGTGCATGCCTTCCAGGGGTCCTCAAACTTTTTACACAGGGGGTCAGTTCACTGTCCCTCAGACCGTTTTGTGGGCTGCCACATACAGTGCTCCTCTCACTGACCACCAATGAAAGAGGTGCCCCTTCTGGAAGTGCTGCGAGAGCCGGATAAATGGCCTCAGGGGGCTGCATTGCGGCCCGTGGGCCGTAGTTTGGGGACGCCTGCTAGGCTATCCTCTTGGAGGCTGCGTGGTTGGTGCTGGGACCCCACTGGCTCAATAGGCACCCTCTCTCACTTGACAGCTGGCTATTGTGCAGCCTGGGGTTCAATGCCAGGGCACCTCTGGACCTGCCCTGTGCTGTCCTCGCTTCCCCTGAGCCTGTCAGGAGGACCAAGTTCATGGTGGTCAGGAGTGGTGCTTCTCGGCTCAACCCTTTACCCCACCAGCACGGGCACTCACTCCTCCCTGTACCCGCCCCCCACTTGCAGGATACAGCTCAGCTCCCCAACAGAGTCCTGCTCAGGTGGTACCCCCCGATGGAAGCAGAACCATGGCCTGCTGCACCACAGTCCACTGCTGCCCCCTGCTGTGTCTTCTGCACTGGTGGAGCATTTGGGAGGGAAGGGGAATGTGGATGATGGGCCTGAGTCCTGGGGAGTGGGACTACATGAGCCCTGGGTTTCTGCATGGAGGGGCGACCCAGAGCCCTAGGGGGCTTTCGGGAGGAGGATCCCCTTGGAGTTCTCAAGGAAGGGTAGTCCTAGAGCCCTGGAAAATACCAGGTGGATGCCTTCAAGTCTGGGCTTCCCTTGGGGGTCCAGAGAGCCCTCGAAACCTTTAGGTTGGGGTACCCAGAGCACTAGGGACCAGTGAAGTACCCTTATAGGGCTCCCAAGCTCTGGGGTTTGGGTGTGAAGCATGGGAGTGAGGGTGTGCACAGCCCTCGGGACAACTGGAGGCAGTACAAGAGCACTCAGGGTCTCAGGAAGCCCTGGGGAGTGAGACCAAGCCTGAGAAGGAATCCTTGGGGAAATCTGGGCTTCTGAGGAGCTATCAGGATTCCCTGGGATGGGTGTTCTCAGACCCCTGGGGCAGGAGGCCCGAAGTCCCTTGGCTGAGAGCCCTCAGCAATCCATCTGGCACATGGTGATGGATATGGTTGCCCTTGGGGAATAAATTAATGAAAAGGGGGACACTGTGTCACATGGGTGTTGCCTCTTTTCTCATGCCAGACACGACCGTGGTTGGCAAGCATAACTACCTAGCTTTCCTGTTTGGTGAAACAAATGAAGACTAGAGCCATCTCTCCTCTTCCTTGGGATGTCCCAAGCCCAGCTTCCCTTCCTCTCACGCTGTCCCTTTTCTACACCCCAGCTACTCCAGAGCCTTGGCATGTCAACCTTGCCACTTCCCCAGACCTGACATGGGGTTTTGCTAGGCTCTACTTACCTCTCCAGCGTAACTGCAGGTAGTGTTTGTGGGGGGGTCCCTCCTGACATACTTGATTAGGGATCAGTTGTTGAAACCAGCTGTGTCACCTTGCTCCTCTGGGGTCCTGGTGCACTAGCTACCTGCCTACTTGTTCTGTTCCTCCCCCATACAGGCTCATCTGATGCGATCATCAGCCCTATTGTCGGTGATGACGCTGCATTTCCTGCCCTTGTCTACCGCCCGCCATAGAGCACCAGGGCTGAGCCCTTGCACTGGGATGCTGAGGGGCAGTCCGCAGGTCTGGGGAGTCCATGCCACAGGTGGCTGTGCACTGGGGGACAAGCCAGGCAAGAGTGGCTTGCAGCAAATATGGGAGGCTGCAGCTATGGGAGTGATGAGAAAAATAGAGGCAATTCATTTCTTTCATTCTTTTTTATATTCTAAATGTACAAAAAGCATGTATTACTTTTAGAAAAACACAAAAAATGTGGGGAGAGACTAGGATGCAGCAAAGAGAAATGGCCAGGAGCTGAGGGTAAGTGCGTCCCAGTCTCGGACAGATCCGAGCTTGCCGTGGCCAGACACTGAGAGCCCCAAAGGCTCAGGAGCCCAGGGTGCACATGCTGGTGCTGCACGGGCACTGTGCCAGGTGAGAGTCTGGCATCTGATGAGTCATACCACCTGTAGCAAGGAGCCAGTCAGAGGTGAAACGGACTGATGCCAAGGCCCAACCTGTTCTAGAAGCCCTGGACTCATCTCTGCTTCCCAGCTGCTTGCATGGAGCAGATGTCAGCCCCTCCATGCTTTCCCAAACTTTGCTGAAAGTGTATCAACAGGATGAATAGTCTCACATGGCATTCTACCCTGGGTTTCCTTAGTACTCACTTAAAAATATACATGTAAAATTCTAAGATTATGAAATAACTATGACAGAAAACCTGGACATAAAAATATAGTCAGTTGAAGAATAGGATTATCCAGAGGTGATGGGGCATTTCAGAACCTTCCCCATATCATTAAACAAGTGGCTTTATAGGAAAAAAAGGTCCACCGGGCACATGCTGCCCTTAAACACTGAGGTTGGTGTCAACTCTTCCTGGTTAAAGCATCCACAGCCAGCATTATGCATGCAGCAGCCTCACCTGCATTTCCAACTGGGCTTTTCACATCCGATGGTACAGCAGTTATTTTCGTAAGTACAGTGTGTCCGTAAAGTCATGGTGCACTTTTGACCGGTCACAGGAAAGCAACAAAAGACGACAGAAATGTGAAATCTGCACCAAATAAAAGGAAAACCCTCCCAGTTTCTGTAGGATGATGTGGCAGCATGTGCACATGCACAGATGACGTAACACCGTGTATACAGCGGAGCAGGCCACGGCCAATGCCAGTCGAGATGTGGACAGTAGAAGAAAGTTCAGTGTGTTCTGTGGCTCGCTAAATTCGAATCCATGACCAAAGTGCAACGTGAATATCAGCGCGTTTATAACGAAGCGCCACCACATAGGAATAACATTACTCGGTGGGATAAGCAGTTGAAGGAAACCGGCAGTTTGGTGGAGAAACCCCGTTCTGGTAGGATGTCAGTCAGTGACGAGTCTGTAGAGGCTATACAGGATAGCTACCTAAGGAGCCCTAAAAAATCTTTGCGTGAGCCCACATCGAACTGCACTGAATAGGTACAAAACTGGGAGGGTTTTCCTTTTATTTGGTGCAGATTTCACATTTCTATCGTCTTTTGTTGCTTTCCTGTGACCGGTCAAAAGTGCACCATGACTTTACGGACACACTGTAGTTACAAGAGGTCTGGGAGTGGACCCCACAAGCAAAGCACAAACGTGTGTGTAGGTAGAATGTGATCCCCACCCCAAACCCAAAGCAAGAAGGGAGAACCAACAGAGTCAAGTGGCGATCCTGGAAACCCAGGGTATGGGCCCCAAGCAGAGGAGCCCAACCCCTCCCCCAGCAGGAAGAGCCCACACGTTAAAAATAAATGGTCTTTTTATTGTGTCCACGAAAACAAAAGTCAGGGTGGCCTTTGGTTAATCCCCCAACAAGGTGACAAGAACAGGAGGCATGCGATGACAACTATGTTCTCCTCTCCAGGAGAAAGGTCTTGCCCTCCTGGGCCCTAAGGGTCATAGGCAAGCAGGGTCAGGAGACTCCAGAGGAAGGCTTACCCAGGCACACCATGATGTCGAGGGCCTGGGTCTGCTGCCTCCCTGGCAGGACAAGGCAGGATGAGGCAGGACAAGGCAGCACAAGACAGGGGTAGCAAGCACTGCCCCAGGCCAGGTCCAGCACCCCCAAGCTAGAACACAGAGAAAAACCCCCACCCCCACCCCCAGCAAACACTAAGGCAATTGGCCAAGACTTCTAAGAGCAGCTGGCCACAAAGCCAGCCAGACTCTTAGGGCTCCATCTGAAAGGGGTTGCCATCCTCAGGCTGCATGGAGTAATACACCAAGAGCAAGAAGGCAGCAAAAACCAAGAAAAGGAGCAACTGGCCCCAGAGTGGAACCTGGCGGTCCTGGCCCACACCAGCCCCAGGGGCCTGCTTTTCTGGCCGAATGGCACGGCGGGTGAGCCATGAGGGTGGGGAAGATGAGGAAGATAACCCAGAAGAAGTGGAGGAGGATGTGGGATAATAGGACAGGCTCAGGGAGCTTCTGGAGACGTTAGAAGCAGGGCGGTAGTGTGCGATGTTCTGGTAGGCACTGTCCCGGCCATATACGGGGCGTTCCCTGAGGCAAAGAGAGGAGCAGATGCGCCAGGAGGGCCTGGGCCCAGAATCAATCCTGGTCACTGGCCCTCCTCACTACTTACCTATTCTTGCCCTCCTCTTCTGAAGAGAGAAGACTGTCATCACGCACCTAAAGAAGAGAATCAGGGTGAAGAGACTGATGGGCAAGGTCAGCGTGGTCCTGTCATATCTCTCAGTCCAAACTCCCCTGGCTGGCCTATTCTGACCATGGCTTAAAGGTCAGGGCCCTGTCCCCATCCAGAACCATTCTGAACTCCTTCCTGGTCTTATTTCTGTGGGGGCTTAGCCAGTTATTCAGTAACCGTCCTGGCTGCTTGCATACTACTTTCTGCCCCAGGATTCTCAGAAAGAGCTCAAATCTAGATCCCAAACTAGGGTGTAGAGCAGGGGTCCCCAAACTACGGCCCGCGGGCCACATGCGGCCCCCTGAAGCCATTTATCCGGCCCCCACCGCACTTCCGGAAGGGGCACCTCTTTCATTGGTGGTCAGTGAGAGAAGCCCATTGACCATCTCATTAGCCAAAAGCAGGCCCGTAGTTCCCATTGAAATACTGGTCAGTTTGTTTATTTAAATTTACTTGTTCTTTATTTTAAATATTGTATTTGTTCCCGTTTCGTTTTTTTACTTTAAAATAAGATATGTGCAGTGTGCATAGGGATTTGTTCATAGTTTTTTTTTATAGTCCGGCCCTCCAACGGTTTAAGGGACAGTGAATTGGCCCCCTGTGTAAAAAGTTTGGGGACCCCTGGTGTAGAGCATGTCTCAAGTGCTCTAGTCAAATAGTTCTGACATCCCTCCAAAGGAAGACCCTGATCAGACAGGTGTCTGCTGACCTCATTTCTCCCTGGAGGCTTGAGAGCCACCATTTGTATCCAGGGACCCCCTTGATTTATCCAAACCCAGCTATGACCCCCTTAGATTGTACCCAAGTACTGGGTACCCAACAGCTAGCTCACCTGGTGGTGAAAGGTGTCAGCATCTGAGAGTGAAGCCGAGGGCTGGCGGACACCCTTGGATGTGAACACAAACTCAGGTTCCCCATAAGTCCTGGTGTTCATGTAACTCTCCTCATAGTAGTCATCATTATAGCCTTGAAAGGGGGGGGGGGCAAAGGTAGCAGAGGGGGCAGTGGTGTCCCCCACCTGGCCCAATGGCCTTAATTTGAATCCCATTTGGGATCTGTGATGGTTTCTCCCCACCGGACTGCTGAGAGGCAGTGGGAATTGAGGTCTCAGGTTCTCCCTGATACTGGGGTTCCTGAGGGAGTGGAATGGAAATGTCAGGGCCCAACCCACTGCTGCCTTACCCTTGCTCTGGTAAAGTAAGGCGTCCTCTTTCTTGGGCAAATCGTACATATCCGAGTTCACTGATGATGAATCTACGTCTGAATGTGGGGGGGGGGGAGCAAGACCATTTGCCCCCAAGCTCTTTTTCCCCTGCCCCTCCTGGCCAGCGCCCCCAGCCACACCCGCGCGACCCAATCCACCCTAACCCTGTTTCCACAGGCAGCCAGGTGGAGCTCCGGGGCGGGGACCTCACCAGAGAACCGATAGGAGTGAGAGGATGCAGACGAATTTGGGGGCGAAAGCCTCCGTCTCTGGGTCTCGTACTCGAAGATTTTCTTTTCGTAGAGCTTGCGAGTGGAGCCTGGCCAGACACGCAGCGCAGGGCCGTCAGGGGTGTGGGTACAGAGGGACTCCCAGGAGGGGGCGCGAAGTAGACTGGCCTGGCCATGGGAACGAGGCTGGGGCCCGAGGAGGGGTGAGGGGGAGGCTCAGGGCCAAGCGCGGGGAAGGGGCCCGCCCGCCGCCGCGTACCCACGACAGGCCCGTGCGGGATGTTGTACTGGCGCAGCACGGCGGCCAGCTCAGCGTCCGACAGCACCGCGTAGTCATCCATGGCGGCAGGCGGAGGCCTAGGGGCAGCCTGGGCCTGGCGAGACAGGCCTAGCTACGACTGCCTCGGACCGCGGTTGGGGAAGCGCGAGCGCCTCGGGAACGGCAGCACTCGCGTCACGCCGACATCACGCTCACGTCGCAACCTCGGAATCCACGGGCTGCGCGCGCCGAGCAAGGCGGAGCTAGTCCGCGGGGGAAGAAGCCAGCGCAGTGGGCGGGGCCGATGAGCAGACCTCACCGAAGGGTGGGATTGGCTGGAGGTGAAAGAGGAGCGGGGCGGGGCGGTGAGCCGGAGCCGAAGCGGCGCAGACCAGTTGGACCGTGCGAGGGGGCGGGGCCGCGCGCCTAGGGAAAGGATTAGGTTGGCGAGGCAGGCATCACACGCTGTGAAGTCTGGGCTACGTGTGAGAAAGGGGCGGGGCCTGAGTGTAAGGGGAATAAGAGTAGACGCGTCTGGACATGGGAGCGGGGCGGGACCAGCGAGCCTAGTCATCACCCGCTGCGTGTTCCGGCGAGAAGTGAAGAGGAGTGGGGCCCCTGCGAGTGGAACCCGCAGAAACCGACCAGGGCCTGGGAGCGGGGCGGGGCTGGCGTGCTGGGTGTGGCTTGCCTTTCCAGAGTCACGTGGGCCCGCCCCATCTTCGCGGCTCCCGCTACCGCGGGCTCCAGAATCTGGGGTTCCCCGGCCACACCCTGGCATGTCTTACGGGCAGTAGCGGGAAGCGGCCCAATCCTAAGGGTTAACCCATGAAGAGCGCGGGTCCTGAGCCAAGTGCTGCTGTGAGCGTTTTGAGAGCGTGCACCACACTAGGGAAGCACCCCCGACAGAGCCTGGGGCCTAGGTTACCCCCAGGCTCCCCTCCACCCTCTCAAGACTCCCCTATTCCTGGCCGGCCTTTCCGCTCTGCATGGCTCTGGCCTGTGCACCTGCGCCTGGCGGTCCCCACCACCTCCCTCCTTCCCTGCTCCACCCAGGAGGAAGTGGGGCACTAGGCCAGGAGGCTGCCAGCACTCCAGGAGCTAACAGTCTTGGAAGAGGCCAGCGTGCCAGTGGGCACTGGCAGAGGGCACTGTGTGATGTGTGCACAGACAGCAAATGTTTGGCTGGGGTTGCCGTCCACCTGGGGCACTGAGGGTTTCCACACCTCTCTGAATGGCCCCTGAGCCCAGTGTGACACAGGAGGCAACCAGGCGGGGAGCCATGGGGGCCTTTCCATACCAAGAGTGGCCTCTTTAGGGCTTCCAAAAAAGCTTAGCAGGCTCTGAACACTTGGGTCTGGGTGGGCTTCCGTGTAATGGTAGCGAACCACAGAATGCACCAAGGCCTACTGAGGAGCCTAGACTGTCACTAGGAGCTGGTAAGGGCACTTGTCGGTAAAGAGCTGTCCCGTGGAGTTTGGGAAACTGTCTCATGCAGATTCTAAACAAAGACAACCAGTGGAGTGTGGGGCCAACTGAGGTGCCCCTCCCCAGGCAGGCCCATAACTCAGAGCATGGGAAGATGAGGTGCTACCCTTGCTCTCATAGATGACAGCTGGTGGCGGGGAGCAGAAAAGAGGAGGGCTCTGGTTCAGATTCAGGCTGGCTAGCCCAGCTGTGGTGAGGGACACAGACCAGTTCTCCATGGAGGTTTGCTCATGGAAGGGAGAAGTGGCCACACAAGGAATGGTAAAGAGATGGGGCCCTGGTTTGCCCACAAAGACCCTCAGAAGATTTGCTGTTGGCTTGGTTTGAGAGTAAAGGCAGGCATGCTCTGTCTCCTGAAAGATGAAGAGGGGGTGTGTGGGTCCCAGCCACATGCATAGCTTCGGAGCAGGGAGAGAGATGGCATTTGGGCTCTGGGCCGCTCAAAGGCTGCCTTAAGGAATTTTGAATTTTGGCAAGATTAGATTCCCCAGCACCTCTCCAAGACTTCTGCAATGTTGGCCCATGTCCCAGAGGCCCAGTCCTCCACCGTGCCACCCCTCCCTGTATGCATCCAAGCTGTTTCCTTATGAGGTCAAGGAATTCTAGGTTTGCCTTCTCCCTAAGGAACATCCCCTCCCCTGGCACCTGCCTCGGCACTCTGCCTTTTATGTCCCCCACTGTTGTCCCACTATGAGGTTCCACCACAAATGGCACCAGGAAGCTGAACTGTGATGGTTCCCTGCGCCCAAGTACAGCCCCAGACCACTAGAAACCAGGGAGAGCCCTTGACAATCAGAACTGAGAGGCCGTTTGCATCACCCCCATCACACAGAGGAAGAATTGAGGGACCAGAGAGGAAGGAGAATTGGCCAACGGCCCCAAGTGCAGCGATTCATTCATGGACTGTTCCCCCAGCCAATATGTAGTCCTTGTGTCAATGACCTGGCCCCGTAGGGGTTCCAAGTCCTCAGAAGGGCTGTTGCAGGAAATCTGAGGCCTCCAAGGAAGTCTTCCTGGGAAGAGTGGGCAGGGTTAAAGGAGAGGAGTTTCTATGGAACTGCAGCCAGGGTGAAAGGGCTAGGAAGACATCAAGTCCAAGTCAAGAGTAAGAAGAGAGTTTCTCCTTTAAGGACGGAGAATGGCTTCTAAGCAATATAGTGTATAATTTGCAATTCCAGCCAGATTGAAAATTGTAAGGAAAAGTAATATCAACACGAATATATTTCTTAGCATCCATATCCAAGGACATGATTGTTCCCTAAGTTATTAGTGTTCTCTGTAAGATCAGAATCTTAATACTGGACAAAACTTAACTTTCCTCTTCAAGGATGTTAAAGATTCTTTGGGTTTTATGCAGTATTTGAATGCTTGAAAGAGTTCATGTCGTAACAAAAGTCATAAGATGATTATTGTGAAAATGTATGTGTGGAAGATCATCACAAGCAATGTAAAAAGTGAATGGTTAGCTGACCAAAAACCTCTTCAAGAACGCCCTATGTTCCAAACCTAGAACCATTGGTTCATCTGGGAGCCATTGGCACAGCCAGTGGAGGAGTCAGCCTGCCTTGACGGCAGTAATGGAACTGATTCTAGTGGTTTTCCAAAACCTTCAACACAAGGAAAATGGCCTTTCATTTAAGACATTCTTTTTACGAGGGAAGAGTTGGTGCTGTACAAACCTTTGTTCCCCCTAGACCAGGAAGAAGTAGAGACCAAGAGCTACATGTGTGGAGGGGGTTTGTGTGGAGGAGGAGGGAGGCAGAAGTGTAGAGAGGATTCAGATGGAGGGGGGGCACCCAAGACCCAGACACATGGCCACTGCCTCCTTCACGTTCCTTCACCTATTGTGCCCTGGCAATGCCTGTGGTAGGTAAGTTTTCCTCCTTGAAGGACAGCCGTGGCCATGAGCTTTGGTACAGCCACCTAATGGGCCTGAAGTCAGGCCATTCATCTATCAAGTGATGATAATCCACCACTCTCCCCATTGGTAGTGGTGGTGTCCGCCAGAAGGAGCTGTGAGAGATGGAAACCCGGCAGCTGCTACGGGGTACCACCATAGGTCAAGGTGGAAAGGTCATTGCCAGCAGAGCTAGCAAAGGCAGCAGTGGATGCAAGGGAAGTTTGGAGGGTGATCAGAGCCTTTCTGTTCATGTTAAACTGTAGATCACCAGATGTATTTAGCTTGCGTGATGAAGTTTCTTCCTCTCCCTTACTTCCTTTGTTCCTATCTTTTAATGAAGTAGAGTAGAATAGAAAACATCAAAGTGCTTTGCAGGTACAAAGGGAAGGTAGTTTTCTGAAATGTTCATTTCAGTTATTTGTGTCAGCCTGTTTGTGTGCACACACATACTGGCTCAGGATATAGAAAGTCCTTATTGTGGGCAAAATGTTAAAACGACACTGCTGTATGTAGCTTTCCTCAGAAATGACATTTGAACTGAATCTGAAGCTACCAGAAAATGGATGCATAGAAGAGAAAGAGCCTGGCAGTGCCAGGGCATGGCTGTGCCCACCCAGCTCACAGACACTTGGCTCTTTGGCTGCACCTCACTGTACACTCCCAGGCTTCGGGGCTACATCTGATTGTGCTCCTCAGAATTCAGTACGGTTCTGCTGCTGTGGGTAGGCCTGGCACCCAGCAGGGGTCAAATCAGTGGCAGATGGGCTGCTTGCTCCTCACTGGGGCCTTGTGGGTGGTAAGCGTCCAGTGGATACATGCAAAAGCCTGTTGTTCCCCTCCACCCCAGGAGGCAGAATCCGACTTGCCTGGCCAGCCCAGGCTTGGGGTAAAGGCAGGGGTCCTTGACTGTGGGTGGCTCCCTGGAGGAGGTGGCCTTTCCGGTGTGTTGAGACGTGGGCCCTGTAGACCCCGCCGGCTCTTGAGACAAACCTCCTCCCCATCACCCCGGCGGCCCTCGACGGACTCTGAGCTCATCGAACGGGGTGGGGGGGCAACGTCTCCAGGAGGCCCGGGTGCTTGAGCTCGCAGTGCGGCCCCGCCAGTCCCCCTCCCCCGCTTCTGGGCGATTTTACCAATTAAGGCTTTTTCGCCAGGCCTGGCCGGGCCGGGCGCGGGGCGGGCGCGGGCGGGGGTGCGGCCAACAAGAAGGCGTGCGGCAGCGACCCATTCGCGTAGAGGCGCGCGGCGCTCAGAGAACGCCAGCGGAGCCCCAAGGCGCCGGGCGCAGGCCCGAAGGCGAGCCGGGCGCCACCCTGCGGTTGTGGGCCGTCCTCAGGGACAGCAGGTGAGGCCTCCGCGGCGGGGCTCCGTGCGGGATGGTCACCGCGCTGCTCGCGGACTCGGGGCGGGGGTGGCGAAGGCTAACAGATAAGCCCTGAGAATGCAGGCGCTGGCGTGCACTCAAAACCAAGCCAAGTGCAGCTGGGGTGCGTGAGCACTGTGGAGGCGCCCTCTGCTCCTGGGAGAGCGGTGCCCAGAGGCTGCCTTCCTTAGTGTACCCGAGAAGCTGTGTCTGTACCCAGGAGTGTGGGAGCCCAAGGCCATGGGGTCCCTGAGAGAGAGGGTATCTGAGCATCTGGCAGGATATGGGCTGGTGTGGGTGTCCATGAACTGGCCACTGCATAACTGGGAAGGACAGTCCCAAAAGCAGGAAATAGCGTGGGGTGAAGAGGAGTGGCTACCTGGAAGGACACTTTGCAGCCAATGTGCCCCTGGGAGGGCAACAGTGGGTAGCCCATGGGGGCCAAGGCAGGGCTTCAGCCAGGTATGAGAAGCAGGATCTCCTCAGACAGGCCAGGTTCCTGGGCAGGGCCCTGGGCCCTGGGCCCTGGGCCCTGGGCCCTGTCCCAGGTTGGCTCTGAGCTGGATGTTCACTGCTAGCCAGGATGTGAGCAGCAGTGTGCTCAGATTCCCAGGGCCAGGGAAGGTAGGTGCAGTCCACTGGCAGGCCCACACGTGCACATGTTCCAGGCTGCATGGTCAAGGTAGGAGCTCAGTAAACGAGTGCCCTCACTTGCAGCACCAGGTCTCTGCTCACCGTGCCATTCTGAGGCTTTCTTCACCAGCTGAAGTGCCCCTGTGGAAGGTCCTGGCCTGGGGTCTGAGGGCGGGTGGTGGGGTGGGGGCAGAGTATGTCTAACATCCAAGAATCTACTCCAAATAAGGGAAAATATGAAAGAACTGGATTTAGGCTTCCAAAGACTGCCTGATCTGGGGGTTTTGGGATGGGGCGCCATCTGGTGGTAATAGTATGTCCCCTAGGGACAAGAACCCTCTACACCCCCATTCCTGCCCCCCCCATAGGGAAAGCCTAGGGCTGGAAGCCAGGACACTTAGCTTCTGTCCACCCTTCTGTTGGAATTGATTACTGGTCAGTTACTCTGACACAATTTCCCTACTCTCTGAAGATTAAGGAATGAACACAGATGACCCAGTGAATGATATTTAGTGAAAAGAAAATCAATTCTGAAGTAATCCTGTCCTTGGGAACTTGATTTCTGGTGGGGCAGGGGGCGCAGAAGGACAACTTAGCTTGTCTTGAACGGGTTCTGGCAGGGAGGGGTCCATCTGGGTTTCCCCTTCACAATTCTTCCCACTTCCACTCCAGTTACCAAGACACTGGTATGGAGTTTTGTGCAAGTGTGGTTGAAAGTGGTCAAGAGAGGGGAGAGTGCATAAGTGGTGGGTCCTAGATTGTAAAATGCCATTTGAAGTCCCTACCACCACCATTTGTGAGGAAAACCAGTGGGGTGACAGGTAGCCCCGAAGTGAGCATGCTAAAGGGCAGGGAAGATGCTGGCTGGGACCATAGTCCCAGACACTTAGTCATGCAAGAGTTAACCATATTTGGACATGACATGCTGGCTGACCCAGGAACTCCTGTCCCACTCACTGGTCTTTAGCAGATAACTTTATTATGACTAGTCTGCAGCTCAACCTAAGAACTGAGCAGGAGGGACAGAGACCTAAAGAAGGGAACTTCCTGGAGAGGGGGGGGGGTACATGGGACTGGGAAGAATAAGCCCACTCTGGGATGAAGCTATGACTAGGGTGGCTTCTCTTGACTGAAGAGGGTGGCAGTGAGTGTCTCTGACAGGCCTCTTGCTGGTCTGCCTCTCCCCGCAGCAGCCTCCTCACTGTCTCCAGAGTTATCTACTAGAAAATCAATTTTGAGTAAATAATTCCCCATTGTCCTAGGGACACAGTACAGCTCCTCAGCAGGCTCCTCGGCAGCCTTCTGTGGTTTGCCCCCCTCAGTTCTCTGGGGCCCCCCCTGTTCTTGGAGGGGGGCCCTGTGCACTGCCACAGTACATCCAGACCCAGGTGCTCAGAGCCTGCCACGCCTTATTGGAAGCCCTGAGCAGGCCACTCTGGGTATGGAAGGGTCCCTGTGGCCCTCTTCCTGGTGGCCTCCTGGGTCACACTGGGTTCAGGACCCATTCAGACAGGAGAGGAAACCCCCAGTGCCCCAGATGGACAGCAACCCCAGGCACACACTCGCTGCCTGTGCACATATCACACGGTACCCTCTGCCAGTGCCCATTGGCATGATGGGTCCCTTCCAAGACTGCTTGCTCCTGGAGTGTTGGCAGCCTCCTGGCCCAGTGCCCTGTTTCCTCCCGGGTGGAGCAGGGGGGAGGGAAGCAGTGAGGATCTGGGGGCGCAGGTGCACAGACCAGAGCTATGCAGAGCGGAATGGCTGGCTTGGGGCAGAGGGTTTTGGGGGGCAGCCTGGGACGCAATCTGAAGTCCGGGCTCCGCCGGAGGCCACTTCCCTGGTTTGGCGCACGCGCTCAAAGCGCTTGGTGCAGCGCCTGGCCCGGGACCCAAGCTCTCCAACCTCTCACCCTTAGGACACGGCCCCTTCCCGCTGCTGCCGGGCACCGGACAGGGTGTGGCTGGGGAAACCCCAGATGCTGGAGCCCCGGGGGGTGGGGTCAGGGCCGGGCTTCGGGGACGCGGCGGAGTTCACGTGACTCAGGAAGAGCTAGCCCCAGCTACCCCCTGCAGGGCCCACGGGGAAGGAAAGTCCCTTGTATGGCACGCTCGCTGGAGATTACTAAGTGGTCCAGGATAGACGCTGCTCAGCCTTTCCTCGCTGCAGCGTTTCCTGCAGCGCTGGCGTGAGGCCGTGGAGCTTGAGTACATCCTTGCCCATATGGGGTCCGTGGAAACCTCCTCCGAGTCTGGGGGGTCGGCTCAAAACTGCCGGGCGGGGGGGGCGGTTTGGGAGAACATTCCAAAAGGCGAGGAGGGGCGGGCGGGTCCAGAAGCCCCACCCTCGATCACGCCCAGTCGTGACCCCGCCCCCAGGCTGCATTTAAAGGGCTCGCTGTCTCCACAGCGCAACCTCCGCTGCCCGCATCGTCCCTTGCGTTCCGGAGTGCCTGCGACTTTAATTAAAGGGCCGTCCCCTCGCCTAGGCTGCAGCACCGCCCCTCGGCTCCTCGCGCCTCAAAATGAGTAGCTCCCACTCCCGAGCGGGCCAGAGCGCGGCGGGCGCGGCTCCTGGTGGCGGTACCGACACGCGAGACGCCGAGATGCCGGCCACCGAGAAAGACCTGGCAGAGGACGCACCGTGGAAAAAGATCCAGCAGAATACGTTCACGCGTTGGTGCAATGAGCATCTCAAATGCGTGAGCAAGCGCATCGCCAACCTGCAGACGGACCTGAGTGACGGGCTGCGGCTTATCGCGCTGCTCGAGGTGCTCAGCCAGAAGAAGATGCATCGCAAGCACAACCAGAGGCCCACTTTCCGCCAGATGCAGCTCGAGAACGTGTCGGTGGCGCTCGAGTTCCTGGACCGCGAGAGCATCAAACTCGTGTCCATCGGTGAGGGCGCGTGCCGCCCCGTGGTGCCGGGAGGGCGAGGGCAGGGGCTCCCATCTCCCCCGGGTAGACCCTTTCCAGCCACCCCCCTGAGTAGCGATGCTTTCCCGGGGCCCCCGGCCGCCCAGCTCCACGCGGGTCTCGAGAACAAAGGCGCGCTGGCAGGCGGGCCGGGCTGCTTTGCAGACCGCTATGCGCCCCCGCCCGCCGCGCCCAGGCTGAGCTCACATCCTCTGCAGGCCGCGCCCCTGCCGCTTCTCTTGCTGTGGGAGAAGGCCTGGAGGGTGGGCACTGTCCAGGCTCTGGCTTTGCGCCCAGCGCCCCATCCCTGTGCAGGGGGAGGCCGGGGTTCTCCACTCCCTACATCAGTTTGGAGAAGGCCTTCTGGCTTTCAGTTACCTCTGTGGTTCCTAAACAAGGGAATTGGAGCTTGTGGTTTCCATTGTTTAAAGGCTCTGAGCTTTTTCTGGCCCTTGAAGATGTCTCCCCACTAGAGATCGCTCCAGCCCCCAGCACCTGAGATGAGTCTTGGTGTCAGCCAGTGAAGGGAGCTAGTTTGTAGTCTACTGAGACACTTAAGTTACGGGTGAATTTGGTCCAAACTCTTGCTTCCATGTAGGACTCGCTTTTCTGCATCTAGAATGCCAGAGTTGGTTGGGAGGTACTCTAGCATGTGCTGGGCTCACTGCCAGCCCAGTGTCCCATGTCACTGGGTTGGTGATGTTGGCATTGCCTGCTACTGCAGCATCCCTGACTCTTCTCAATATGGAACCCATTCAGGGACAAGCACAAGAACTGGTGGCTTGGGGGGGGGGGCGTACAGCAGAGAGAGAAGAGGCATGAGCTTTCTCTAGAATTGAAAGGGGCCTTTGAGTTGTCCCCCTGGCCTGGCATGGTCCATGTGGAGCCTGAGAAAGTGAGAGACCAAAATTCAGGTGCCTCCAAGTCTCGAGGCCTCACCTCTTTCTTGGGAATGCCTGTGGAGGCTGAGGCCCACCCCCCAGCCCCAGCCTAGCCAAGCTGAGTCATCTCGGATCTTTGAGTGGGGGGGCAACCGGATGTGGGGAGGCGGGCCACACCCCAGCTGTCTCTGTGTGTGGGGGGGGTCTCCTCCTCCCTTCTCTTTTGAGCTGGCTGGAGCAGGCCTAGTTCCCAGAGCTTTGCCATATAAGGCAAAAAAATGTTGGAAAGCCGCAGTGATTAGGGGAAGGAGGGGGGAGGCTGGCCCAGGGGCTGGGGAAAGGGGGTGGGATGGGGCGGGGCCATCCAACCAGGCAGTCTCCCAACCCAGCCTGGCCCTTCCCTCTCTCTTTTGTTAAGGGGTTAGGGAGGACCTAGGCCTGCATCCTATGGATAAGGGGGCTGGCCCAACCTGACCTAATGGGGCTGATGAACTTGGCCTATGTGTCCCATAGTGGGTCGCAGAAAGCCTCAGAACTTTGGGGCTGGGGGTCTGGTAGGAAGCCCTGGATGGTCCTGTGTCCATGGTCTTTGAAACTTCTTGTCACCCCTAGCTTAAAGTTCTTTCTTCACCTTCCCACCATTTGCGGACAGTATGAGGCAGTGGTGCGGGACTCTGGCCAACCCCAGTCCGGGAATACTCTACTTTGAGTGGCTCAGCTGATCCCCAAGGTGCTGCCCACTGGATTCAGAGGACACCTGCCATTGATTGCCCTTGTGGAGGTGTCCATTCCCTTCTCCCCAGCCTCAGGTTGACGCACTAGAAAAGTATTTTTCTCTTGATTGGGGGTTGGGAGTGGGGTGAGGACACAGCGAGGATTTCAAAGATGAGCTCTTAGAAAGTTTGACCCTTCTCTGAGCCCTATTCCCATACCCCCACCCCTTGAGACTAAGACCCAGAAGAGCCTTGGGTGGGGCCCAGAGCCCAAAGGGGTTTCCATGGTGACAGGGTATAGGGTGCCCGCCCTAACCACTTCCCTTGTGGTTAGTTTGGTGGCTGCCCGCCCACAGCCCAGCAGCCCGTTAGGTGGCAAGGAGGGCAGGCAGCAGCTGGTTGGGCTCTGCTGAGGCAGCAGGACTCAAGGACCCCACCCATGGCCTCTGCCACCCTAGTTCCCAAGCTGGGCCCTGGGCGCCCAACCCAGCCTCAGTGGCTCTGCCCACCTTCTTGGGGTGGGAAAGCAAGGCCCCCTAGAATGTGTCCTGCCCATCATCCCTGCTGAGCCCTAGCGAATCAGTGCTGTGCAACCCAACTGGTGCTTCTGACTGCTGCCTGACTCCCAGCTTGGCTCTGCGGTAGGTGGGGCTTGTACCCTCCACCCAAAGGTTCCTTGCCCAATACCTCCACTTCCCTTGCCTCATGTTACCCACCCTGGGGCAGCAGTTGTATTTCCCAACCACCCAAACCACCAGACTTCCTCTTCCTCGGCCTCAGTTCTCCCTCCCCTGCCAGCAGCAGGTCAGGGATCCTGGCATCCAGGCCCACGGGGGCTGAGCTGTTCTTCCTGCCAGTTCCCTAGACACCCTTGGAAATGGGTGATAGGCTCCTGCTTGGGTTGCTGCAAAGCACTTACCCTGCTTACTGCAGAGGCTCCCCTGGCCCCATCTACAGTCTGTGGCTGTCATCAGTCCTTCCCCTGGTCTCTCAGGGCTTCCGGCAACACTGTCTCATTGTGTTGTATTGTTATCTTATGTCTATAGGTGTCTCGTCTCTTCTCAGAAGTCCCCTTCACCTCTGAAACCACCTGTACCCCCTTAGGGGTCCTGGGCAGAAAAGGCTCACCCTGTCCCACAGGGGGCCTCTTCCTCCCTGGGGTTCCCTGTGCTGCCACACTCCCCACTGCTTGGGAGCCACCTGATACCCTGTGTGTACACCCCACAGACACACAGAAGCCCATGTATGCACATGGTACATGCACAGGGACACTCAGATTGGCCTGCTGCCTAACACCGCCACACATTTTCCTCCCAGACAGCAAGGCCATTGTGGATGGGAACCTGAAGCTGATCTTGGGCCTCATCTGGACCCTGATTCTGCACTACTCCATCTCCATGCCCATGTGGGATGAGGAGGAGGATGAAGAAGCCAAGAAACAAACACCTAAGCAGAGGCTCCTGGGCTGGATCCAGAATAAGCTGCCACAGCTGCCCATCACCAACTTTAGTCGGGACTGGCAGAGTGGCAGAGCCCTGGGCGCCCTTGTTGATAGCTGTGCCCCAGGTGAGGAGTGTGGGAATAGGGAGCAAGGGGATGGAGCTGTCTATGAGTAGGACAGTGGGTATGGCCTACAAGGGGGTCCAGTGGTTTCTAGACTCAGTCTACTTTGTACCGCAGGCCTGTGTCCTGACTGGGACTCCTGGGATGCCAGCAAGCCTGTGAACAATGCGCGGGAAGCCATGCAGCAGGCCGATGACTGGCTGGGCATCCCTCAGGTACACCTGCCCGCTTGGCTAGGGCTGTCCAGGGGACACAGCTCCAGCAGGGGGAGGGTTCACATTCCAGGAACCTGAGGCCTGGAGGCCAAATGGTTCCTGTCTTCTGCCTGTGACAGGTGATCACCCCCGAGGAGATTGTGGACCCCAATGTGGATGAACACTCCGTCATGACCTACCTATCCCAGTTTCCTAAGGCTAAGCTGAAGCCAGGGGCTCCCCTGAGGCCCAAACTGAACCCAAAGAAAGCCCGAGCCTATGGGCCAGGTGAGGGAGCCAGGCCTGTGCACTGCCCTCCGTGTGGGACAGTGTCCTTTCTCAATTTGAAAGTCCCCGGGACTCCTCAGGCACATGGCACCTATGTTATCAAATGCCTCCTGAGAGTCACAAATAGCCACTTGTGATTAGCCATCAGCCCAAGGTAGAGCATGTTTGGGGGGAGGGAGGACCCAGCCACTTTACTGTAGATGGAGGCAAAACCCAGCTAGGGTATCACGTAGGAGCAAGGGCCCAGGCAAACCCAAGCGAGCATTCCAGAAAACAGGCCCAGGCCTGTCACAGCAAAAGTACAGCTGGGGCCCAAGGCCAGGCTCCATGCACAGGAGTTCACGCTGAACTGATTCACCCAGTTCTGAGCAGTTCTGACCGGTATGGTAGGGAGGGGGTGTGAACCTGTGGAAGGAGATGCTACTGAGGGTGACCGGATGGAGGGAAGACAGTGGCTCTAACAGCTAATCCAGGCCTCATTCTCCCTTGGCAGGCATCGAGCCCACAGGCAATATGGTGAAGAAGCGGGCAGAGTTCACTGTGGAGACCAGAAGTGCTGGCCAGGGAGAGGTGCTAGTGTATGTGGAGGACCCAGCTGGACACCAGGAGGAGGTAAGGCCACCTGCAGGCAGGCAGGCCATAGTGGTGCCTCCATTTGAAGGGGACGCTCTTAGCAAAGTCTCATGGGCTTCTTCCTACCATAGGCAAAAGTGACTGCCAATAACGACAAGAACCGTACCTTCTCTGTCTGGTATGTCCCCGAGGTGACGGGGACTCACAAGGTGAGCCCTCAGCCCATGGGGAGGCTTGCAGCAGTGACAGTGGCTACAGGGCCCCGACCCCACTCTCACAGCCTGCCCCTCCTGGAAACAGGTCACTGTGCTCTTTGCTGGCCAACATATCGCCAAGAGCCCCTTTGAGGTGTATGTGGACAAGTCCCAGGGTGATGCCAGCAAAGTGACGGCCCAGGGCCCCGGCCTGGAGCCCAGTGGCAACATCGCCAACAAGACCACGTACTTTGAGATCTTTACAGCAGGTGAAGGGAGGCTGCTGCGGCAGGCCGTCTGGGGAGGAGAGTCGATGGGGCCCAGGAACAGCCTCGGGGCTCCAGGAGCTAACCTGGTACTTTGTGGCAGGAGCTGGCTCAGGTGAGGTAGAGGTCACGATCCAGGACCCAGCAGGACAAAAGGGGACTGTGGAGACTCAGCTGGAGGCCAGGGGCGATAGCACATATCGCTGCAGCTACCAGCCCACCATGGAGGGTGTCCATACGGTGCATGTCACTTTCGCTGGCGTGCCCATCCCTCGAAGCCCCTACACTGTTACTGTTGGCCAAGGTAGGCTGGTCCTGGCTGCCCTACTCCCCACCCCTTGCTGGGGCCTCCCATGAGAGGGTCAGTTGGAGAGTCCCACCCCAGCCTTCCCCACCCTGGCATGCTAGGTCTCTGTGCTCAAACTGTCTGGGTGAGCTCTCTTTCGTCCCCTGCTGGGGCCCTTCTTCCTGCTCCTCTTGCCCTCTCCGTCTCTCACTTCACGCTTTCACCTTCGGAAGAACTTGCTCCAGCTGTCTAGAAACCTGCTGCTCTCTGCTCTGCCCACAGGGTCAACGGTACTTGGATTTGTCTTCTTCTGGGAGGGGAGGGTTGGGCAGGGGGGGGCTGTTGTGGAGCAGGTGGGAGGAGGCCTGCTGCATCCTGGTCTGGGCCACAGGTCCTGGGGTCACGGTCCCTTTCAGCTGTTACTTGCATGTCCCTCATTATCTCCTAGGGCCAAGTTCTCAAAGTCCCCACCCCCATCCTGATGGCCCAGCCCTGTGGGAAGCAAGGGGTGGGTTGCCCAGTGCCAACTCCCAGTGGCTTAGTGGGCCCTTTGCCCACAGCATGTAACCCAGGTGCCTGCCGTGCTGTCGGCCGGGGCCTCCAGCCCAAGGGTGTGCGGGTGAAGGAGACTGCCGACTTCAAGGTGTACACGAAGGGCGCAGGCAGCGGGGAGCTGAAGGTCATTGTGAAGGGTCCAAGTAAGTTGGCCTGCGGCTGAGGCGGGCGATGGCAGCAGCAGGGTTGCTGCCGGGCAGGACTGAAGCCCTCCTTTGTCTCTGGCAGAGGGTGAGGAGCGTGTGAAACAGAAGGACCTGGGGGATGGTGTTTTTGGCTTCGAGTATTACCCCACAGTCCCCGGCACATACACTGTCACAATCACATGGGGTGGCCAGAACATCGGGCGCAGGTAAGGCCCCAGCAGAGTGCTCAAAACCACTGTGGTGCAAACACCGCCCACCCCTCTCAGGGTAGTGCCCCTCCGGGGCGCTGTCCCTCACACCTCCCTGTGTGTCTCTTTTCTACAGTCCTTTCGAGGTGAAGGTGGGCACTGAGTGTGGCAATCAGAAGGTGCGGGCCTGGGGTCCCGGGCTGGAGGGTGGTATCGTTGGCAAGTCAGCAGACTTCGTGGTGGAGGCCATTGGGGACGATGTAGGCACCCTCGGTAAGTTGAAAGCTCCAGTGTGGGCACCTGGGGATTGAGAGTACCAAGGGTGCGCATGCCGCTCCTGCCAGGCTCCAGGGAGCAAATAGAGTTGTTGGCTGTTGTCAGGATTCTCGGTGGAAGGCCCATCACAGGCCAAGATTGAATGTGATGACAAGGGAGATGGCTCCTGTGACGTGCGCTACTGGCCCCAGGAGGCTGGCGAGTATGCTGTGCACGTGCTGTGCAACAGTGAGGATATCCGCCTCAGTCCCTTCATGGCTGACATCCGAGAGGCACCGCAGGACTTCCATCCAGACCGGGTAACGGGCACATACTGCTGGCCTGGGTCGGGGCTGACTGGGTCCGGACCCTGGGCTGCTATCACTAGCATTGTGTTCCTGCCACTCTGTGCATGTGGTCCCCTGAGATCTGGGTGGCCTCCCAACAGGTAAAGGCACGTGGCCCTGGGTTGGAGAAGACAGGCGTGGCTGTCAACAAACCAGCAGAGTTCACCGTGGATGCTAAGCACGGCGGGAAGGCCCCTCTCCGGGTTCAAGTGCAGGTGGGGCCCCCAACCATGGCGTGGAGTGAGGGGCGGGCAGGTCCCCAGATCTGGGCACTGACCAGTTCACCGCCTACGTTCCAGGACAACGAGGGCTGCCCCGTGGAGGCATCAGTCAAGGACAATGGCAACGGCACCTATAGCTGCTCCTACGTGCCCAGGAAGCCCGTGAAGCACACAGCCATGGTGTCCTGGGGAGGCGTCAGCATCCCCAACAGCCCCTTCCGGGTGAGCCAGCTCTCCGCAGGACTCGAACAGTCCTTAGCACATCTCCCTAGGGTCCCTGCTTGGTTTTCATCTAGATCTGTTCGCTATAAACTGAGTCCCCTACAACTCACCCATGTCAAGCACACAGCTCAGTAGTTCTGAGGCCATTCAGAGCTATGCAGTCCTCACCACAATTGAAGGCTATATCGTTTCCATCATCCCAAACAGACACTCCTCTGCCCCCGAAGTCTTCCTCCCCCTGCCCTGAGAAACCACTAACCTGCTTCCTGACTGTGGGCTTGTCTGTTCTGGACATTTGCTAGAGATCGAATCATGCAATATCTGGCCTCTTGTATCCGGTTGCTTTCACTCAACGTTATGTTTTCATTGTGGTTTTTCTACACATTAGCATGAATCCGTACTTCCTGCCTTTTCTTTCTGTTTTTTTTTTTTAATTTTTATGGACTTTTTTTTTAAGAGAGGAAGAGAGAGAGTGAAAGACAGGAACATCAATCTGTTCCTGTATGTGCCCTGAGCAAGGATCGAACCGCCAACCTCTGTGCTTTAGGATGATGCTCTAACCCAGGGGTCCCCAAACTACAGCACACTGGCCGCATGCGGCCCCCTGAGGCCATTTATCTGACCCCTGCCGCACTTCCAGAAGGGGCACCTCTTTCATTGGGTCAGGGAGAGGAGCCCATTGACCATCTCATTAGCCAAAAACAGGCCCATAGTTGCCATTGAAATACTGGTCAGTTTGTTGATTTAAATTTACTTGTTCTTTAAGTATTGTATTTGTACCTGTTTTGTTTTTTTTACTTTAAGATATGTGCAGTGTGCATAAGGATTTGTTCATAGTTTTTTTTATAGTCCGGCCCTCCAATGGTCTGAGGGACAGTGAACTGGCCCCCTGTGTAAAAAGTTTGGGGACCCCTGCTTAACTAATTGAGCTGTCCAACCAGGGCCATTTTGTTTTTGCTTTTAAGATTTTATTTACTGATTTTAGAGGAAAGAGGGAGAGAGAGAGAGAGAGAGAGAGAGAGAGAGAGAGAGAGAGAGAGAAAGAGGGAGAGAAGTGGAGGGGGACAGGAAGCATCAGCTTATAGTTGCTTCGCATATGTGCCTTGACTGGGAAAGCCCGGGGATTTGAACCAGCGACCTCAGCATTCCAGGTCGACGGCCCATCCACCGCACTGCCGCAGGCCAGGCGCTTACCACCTTTTCATGGCTGAATGATATTCCATTGTATAGATTAGACCACATTTTATTCAGTTATTCTTTGATGGGCCTTTGGTGTGTTTTACCTTTTGGCTGTTGTGAGTAGTACCACTATGATTATTTGGGTACAAGTGTGCAGACAATGATCTCATATGGTCATTTTATGGTTAATCATTTGAGGAGCCACTAGAGCCCTTCCCAAAGTGGTTGCACATTTTGCGTGTCAGCCAGCAGTGGAGGAAGGAACCCCCTGCCTCTGTAGGCTGGCCACGCCCTTGCACTTACCTTTGTCCTGTGCAGGTGAACGTGGGAGCTGGCAGCCACCCAAACAAGGTCAAGGTGTACGGCCCAGGCGTGGCCAAGACAGGACTGAAGGCTCATGAGCCCACCTACTTCACTGTGGACTGCACGGAAGCCGGCCAGGGTAAGGCCCTGCCTCCGGGGGGTGGACCAGCGGGCGAGGCGTCGACGTGAGGCCCCAGCCTCCACTCCACTCCCTTTCCTGCTACAGGCGATGTCAGCATCGGCATCAAGTGTGCCCCTGGCGTGGTTGGCCCTGCCGAGGCCGACATCGACTTTGACATCATTCGCAATGACAATGACACCTTTACGGTCAAGTACACGCCCCGTGGGGCTGGCAGCTACACCATCATGGTTCTCTTTGCTGACCAGGTGGGTGTTGCTGCTTCCCACCCCTCACACTGCTGGGTGTTGGGGCGCCGCTCTCCTCTCAGGCCTCTGCTCTCGCCCGCTGCAGGCCACACCGACCAGCCCCATCCGCGTCAAGGTGGAGCCCTCCCATGACGCCAGCAAGGTGAAGGCCGAGGGCCCTGGCCTCAGCCGCACTGGTGAGGAGGAGCGCCCTCTGGGGAGGTCAGGGACCTCAAGGAGGATTGGGGCCAAGTGACCCGACGTGGTCTCTTTGTTTCTTCAGGCGTTGAGCTTGGCAAACCCACCCACTTCACGGTCAATGCCAAAGCCGCCGGCAAAGGCAAACTGGACGTCCAGTTCTCAGGGCTGGCCAAGGGGGATGCAGTGCATGACGTGGACATCATCGACCACCATGATAACACCTACACGGTCAAGTACACTCCTGTACAGCAGGTAGCTGCCCTAGCCCCTCCCCGCACAGCTGCACCCGCTCACTACAGCACCAAGCCCTGGCTGCCCTTGAGCAGCGGGCTGGGTGGGCTGCTGCAGGAGGCTTCCAGCCCCTCTCGTTTCGCACCTGGGAGATGGTGGGCACGGAGGGCCAGGGTTGAAAGGGGAGGGCCGGTGCCTTTCGGTCCACCCCGCGTGCCTCAGTGGGGAAGCTGCAGTCCAAGTAGACCGGGGTCGTGACCTGTGACTCTGCCCTTCTCACCGCTCCCAGGGCCCGGTGGGCATCAGTGTGACTTATGGAGGGGACCCTATTCCTAAGAGCCCCTTCTCATTGGGGGTGTCTCCAAGCTTGGACCTCAGCAAGATCAAAGTGTCTGGCCTAGGAGAAAGTAAGTAGTTGGGGCCCTTGTCGTGGTCACTGAGGATGCCTCAGGGGCTGCCTGGGCGAAGTGTCACAGGTCTTTCCCTTCTTCCGTCAACCCCACAGAGGTGGACGTTGGCAAAGACCAAGAATTCACAGTCAAGTCAAAGGGTGCTGGTGGCCAAGGCAAAGTGGCATCTAAGATCGTGGGCCCCTCGGGTGCGTCCGTGCCCTGCAAGGTGGAGCCTGGCCTGGGGGCTGACAACAGTGTCGTGCGCTTTGTGCCCCGCGAGGAGGGGTCCTACGAGGTTGAGGTGACCTACGATGGCGTGCCTGTGCCTGGCAGCCCCTTTCCTCTAGAAGCGGTGCCCCCTACCAAGCCCAGTAAGGTAATTGAGGTACGGGGGCCGGCCCATCTTTTCCAGACACGCCTTCACCCTTCATCACTGTTGTCCTTATGGCCTGTGGCTCTCCCTGGCCTACTTGTGTCCCTGTCCACGGGGGAGGAAAGGCAGAACAAGAAGGGGCAGGTGGAAGTGGGGTCTGGGTCAGAGATCGGGGAGGTGGTGCGGCTTCAGCTCCTGACCTGTCCCTCTTCCCACAGGTGAAGGCGTTTGGGCCAGGGCTCCAGGGGGGCAGTGCAGGCTCCCCTGCCCGCTTCACCATCGACACCAAGGGTGCCGGCACAGGCGGCTTGGGCCTGACGGTGGAAGGCCCCTGTGAGGCCCAGCTGGAGTGTCTGGACAATGGGGACGGCACGTGCTCTGTGTCCTATGTGCCCACGGAGCCAGGGGACTACAACATTAATATCCTCTTCGCTGACACCCACATCCCGGGCTCCCCATTCAAGGCCCATGTGGTTCCTTGCTTTGATGCATCCAAGGTCAAGTGCTCGGGCCCCGGGCTGGAGCGGGCAACCGCTGGTGAGGCCGGCCAGTTCCATGTGGATTGCTCCAGTGCGGGCAGTGCCGAGCTGACCATTGAGATCCGCTCCGAGGCGGGGCTGCCCGCCGAGGTGCACATACAGGACCACGGCGATGGCACACATACCATCACCTACATCCCCCTTTGCCCTGGGGCCTACACTGTCACCATCAAATATGGTGGCCAGCCTGTGCCCAACTTCCCCAGCAAGCTGCAGGTGGAGCCCGCAGTAGACACCTCAGGTGTCCAGTGCTATGGGCCTGGCATTGAGGGCCAAGGTGAGCCCCCCATTGTGAAATAAGGGAACTGAGGGTGCCCAGGGCCCCCGGACCCCTGGCGCCCATGCCTCCCCCTCGTTGCCCCCTGTAGGCGTCTTCCGGGAGGCCACCACCGAGTTCAGCGTGGATGCCCGGGCTCTGACGAAAACCGGAGGGCCACATGTCAAGGCTCGTGTGGCTAATCCCTCGGGCAACCTGACCGAGACCTACGTGCAGGACTGCGGGGACGGCACCTACAAAGTGGAGTACACGCCTTACGAGGAGGGTACGTGTGGGCTCCCGAGAGAGGTGGGGCGCAGGCAGGCTGGCCTGGCCTCCTTACCGGCCTGCCGTCCTGCAGGACTCCACTCTGTGGACGTGACCTACGATGGCAGCCCCGTGCCCAGCAGCCCCTTCCAGGTGCCTGTGACCGAGGGCTGCGATCCCTCCCGAGTGCGTGTCCATGGGCCAGGCATCCAGAGCGGTACCACCAACAAGCCCAACAAGTTCACTGTGGAGACCAGGTGCGCAAGCGCCTGGGGAGGCAGGGGCTGCAAGGGACCTTGAAAGCCCGGGACTAACCGGCTGTCTGTCTGGCCCAGGGGAGCTGGCACGGGGGGCCTCGGCCTGGCTGTAGAGGGGCCCTCTGAGGCCAAGATGTCCTGCATGGATAACAAGGACGGCAGCTGCTCGGTTGAGTACATCCCCTATGAGGCTGGCACCTACAGCCTCAATGTCACCTACGGCGGCCACCAGGTGCCAGGTGAGGAGGCAGGCTGGCTGGGCCCGGACTGGGACCACCCACTCGCCCTGCACTCTGTCTCACACAGAATCCGTCCCTGTGCCCCCCACCCAGGCAGTCCTTTCAAGGTCCCTGTGCATGATGTGACAGACGCAACCAAGGTCAAGTGTTCTGGGCCTGGCCTGAGCCCGGGCATGGTCCGCGCCAACCTCCCTCAGTCCTTCCAGGTGGACACGAGCAAGGCCGGTGTGGCACCACTTCAGGTCAAAGTGCAGGGACCCAAAGGCGAGTGTCCATATGCGTAGGAACAGGGCTGGGAGGGCACGGGGCTCTTTGAGGGGCCGGGGAAGGAGAGCAGAGGCCCGGCATGCAGAGGCTGGAGCAGGCGTGCAGGCAGTTGATAGAGGAGCCTCGGGTGACAGGACCAGAAGGAGGTAGACCGGACATGCTTGGACACCGAGCGATGTGGCAGGAGGGAGAGAGGACCAGGGTCCAGGATGGCCCCCGGATGAGTTTCTGGTGTCACGAGGGCTTGTGGCCATTCCTGGGCTGGGTAGATGAGGGCCAAGTGTGGTGGCAGCCTGGAGTGTGGGCTGGGTGCATGGCTGAGCCCTGTCCGTTCAGTGTGGTGGGACCGAGGGCTCAGGGACCTGGCTGAGGCTGTGTCTTTGGGACTGCTCCCAGGCCTGGCGGAGCCAGTAGAAGTGGTGGACAACGCCGATGGCACCCAGACGGTCAACTACGTGCCCAGCCGTGAAGGGCCCTACAGCATCTCCGTGCTCTATGGGGATGAGGAGGTGCCCCGCAGGTAAGAGGGCGTCCATTGCCAGGGTGGGGGTGGCAGGTGGAGCATCAAGAGCCTTCCTAACCACTCACAATGCCCTGGCCCAACAAACAGCCCCTTCAAGGTCAAGGTGCTGCCTACACACGACGCCAGCAAAGTGAAGGCTAGTGGCCCTGGGCTCAACACCACCGGCGTGCCCGCCAGCCTCCCTGTGGAGTTCACCATTGATGCAAAGGATGCTGGGGAAGGCCTGCTGGCTGTCCAGATCACGGTGAGCTGTTTTCTAGACGGCTTCCTGGCCCTGCCTGAGCGCCACTCCGGGCACAAGGAAGGCAAAGGAAGGGAGCAGCAGAGGCCAGAGCAGTGCGCCCTATATGGCGTGCAGCCGGGGCAGTACGGGTCTCCCTTGGCAGTCCTGCTGGCCAAGGCAGTTCTCTCGCCGGTATCTTGGTGGTGACAGGCACTGGCTTCCCACCCACGCACTAGCTCCCTCCTGATTTGGAGCGCATTACAAAAGCCTTTAGTTCCTCTGCTTGCCTACTTGTAACATTCTCATAGGGCAAGTAAAGTACAAGGACCTTGAGATCGTCCAGGGTAGTCCTAGTGATAGGGCTGGCCCTGGCGGAGGATGGGAGCTGAGAGGTACTCATGGGGATAAAACCGAACGGATACCAAGATCCCTGGCCCTTCCTGTTGGCACGTGGGGGCAGGGAGCATTGGGCATCTTGGGACTTATGTTCTGGAGCTTGCCAGTGGGGAAGTAAAGGACAAAGCTGGATGCAGGCAGCTACTTTGGGTCGTGGAGGGTGAATGACTTGAAGGCTTTCCCTGCAGCAGCCATGCTTGACGCTTGCTGCTTTGAGAGAACTTGAGGTCATTCTGGGCCTAGGTGGGCTTTGGCGAACCACCTTTCTCCCCTGTGCTCTGTCCCACAGGACCCTGAGGGTAAGCCCAAGAAGACACATATCCAAGACAACCATGACGGCACATACACGGTGGCCTACGTGCCGGATGTGACCGGCCGCTACACTATCCTCATCAAGTACGGCGGTGATGAGATCCCCTTCTCCCCGTACCGTGTTCGTGCCGTGCCCACCGGGGATGCCAGCAAGTGCACGGTCACAGGTGAGCCAGCCGCCATCGGCCACGGCGCTCAGCACGGGGCTTGGGTGTGCCTGTGTGCAAGGGCTCGCTGCTTGGGGCAGCGTGTGGGAGTGGGGCCGCCCCCTGAGTGACTCACCTGACCTTTCTCCTTGCTCTCTGCCCTCTCACCTCAGTGTCAATCGGAGGTCACGGGCTAGGTAAGCTGCTTGCCACTCCCAATGTCCCTTCTGCCCTGAGGGCAGCTTCCTTTCCTCTTCCATGCTGATTCCCAGGACAGTTCCAGCTGCAGCTCTTGGCAGGGATAGAGGTGGGGGCTGGAGCGTTAGGGTCCAGGGAGGCCTCTGGAGCCGAGCATGAGCGCTCCGGCCCTTCCCCTCTCTGGGCCTCTGTTTCCCCATCTAAGAAGTTGGGTTGCAGCTGAGAGCTTTGGGGAGAGGTGCATCCTGAGAGGCACCCCACTGGGGCTCTGAGGTCTGAGGATCTCGGCACCCCAGGAAAGCCCTGGAGGAGGGCAGCAGGCCCGCCTTTCTCCTTCCTTCCACGTCAAGGGCTCCTGCATTGGATAAGGGGACAAGGGGTCTCCCCCGACAGGCGGGAGTCCACAGCCCTGGCCAGATCCACAGACCCTCATCCCCACCTCCCAGGGGCCTCTGTGTCCCGGGTCGGGGGAGGTGCAGCCTGCATGAGTGGGTGGGGCTAGCTGGTAGTGCAGTAGTACCAGCATTAACTGCTTGGGCGGCCAGCATGGCGGGGCCCGGCCCAGCCTCAGAGCCCCAAAGTGCACTCAGTGGCCTACCCACCCTCCCTGCCTCCTTCCCTCCCCCTACTCCCCCAGCAGTGACGTTATTCAGAGGGTCCCCAACCAGGCATGGAGGGTCTCCTACTCTGGCGTGGCAGGGGAGAGCCAGCCACAGGCAGGGACACCAATAAGAGGCGACGACTACTTAGGAACTTCTGAAGGCTGCCAGCCCAGAGCTTGGGCGGACCAGCCAGTGCCAGAGGGTGGATGGCTGGGGTTTTGCAGCAGGGGCTCCTCTGCTGTACAGAGCAAGCCCTGTGATCTGAGATAATAGGCCTGTGTGCTTAGGGGAGGGGGACAGGTCCTTGGGGACTAGAGGTGGCAGGGTCAAGCCTTGATTGAAGGAGTGGTCTCCGTTTGCCTGGCCACTGTGTGCAAAACAGGCAGAGCCCAGTTGGGGAGCTAAAATCACTTTTAGACCAGCCAGAAAAGTGGCTTGCACCAGGCTTGTGGTAATGGGACTTGAGGGGAACACCAGGAAGAGGGGTGTACTGAAGGACGGAGCAGCGAAGATCTGCTGATGAGCTGGATGGGGGGAAAGTGGGGGTTCGAGGGTACCTGTGAGGTCGGGGCCCAAACCACTAGCTAGATGGTGGGCTCCGGTTCCCAGCTGGGAGACCAGGTATGGATGGGTGAGGCCTCCCAGGACAGAGTGGGCAACAGGTGGCCAGGTTTAGAGCTCAGGGGAGCTGTGGGAGGCCAGTATGGAGCCTCGGGCAGCAGGAGCCCTTGGCCATAGGGGAGCTCAGTGGCAGGATGGCTGGAGAAGCCCTTGAATGTAGCCCTGGGGCGGGTTCCATGCTCCCGGTGGCTTCCCTGGCAGGGGCCAGCTTGCCTCTTCCTTTGAGGCCTCCCCGTCCACAGCCCCCTGAGGCTCCACTGTGAAGTCCAGATCATAACGTCACTGTCCCTCCCCTTTCTCAGGCACTCTGGGGCCCTGGAGGCTGCTCAGCTGCTCTGCCCTTGCAACCTAGAGGCGGTGGCCGTGGCTTGGTCCTCCTGTCCCCGTTCCCTCTGGGTGCCGCCACTGCCTGTGTGCTGTGCTGCTAGGGTGCTAACCCCGCTGCCTCCCTGCTTCCCTGCTCCCAACTCCCTGCCTGCTTGGGCTGTGCCCAGCCACCCTCACCCTAAGCCTTCGGTCGAGCAAGCATTCTCAGTTGTCAGGAAACTCCGGTTTCCCCTTCAGGCCTGGGGGGTGGTGGGAGGCAAGAATCACATTCTCCCACACTGCAGCAGGACTCCGCCTCACTGCGTCCGCACACGGCACTGGGGGCCAGGGCCAGGCCACGGGGCAAAGGCAGCTGTGGGCCCAGTCAGCACTGGCATTGGTCAGCGTGGTCCACAGCACCAGCTGAGGCTGAGTTGGCAGGGAGGTGGCAGCAAACACTCGTGCCCTGACAGTAGCAGCAGCCTCATGGGCCTGCAGGCGTGCCCTTCCTCTCAAATACCTACCTGGCTGTCACCTGTCAGGCCTTCCCACATGGGGGCGACCCCCATGACAGGACTCCCTGGCTTGAGGTGGCTCGAGGGAACCTTTCCTGCCTTCTGAGAAACTACTCGCCATCCCAGCTTGGGGGGCAGGGGCGGGAGGCCTGGCTGTGCTTGGTGGTGGCAGTGAGAGGCCTGGGCAGGCAGTAGGCGGATGGGAGCGGCCCAAGCATCGAGCTCACGCACTGGCTCCCCTTTGGGGACCCGCCCTGCCCTACTAGGTGCTGGCATCGGCCCCACCATCCAGATCGGGGAGGAAACGGTGATTACCGTGGACACCAAGGCTGCGGGCAAAGGCAAGGTTACCTGCACTGTGTGCACACCCGATGGCTCTGAGGTGGATGTGGACGTGGTAGAGAATGAGGATGGCACCTTTGACATCTTCTACACGGCCCCACAGCCGGGCAAATACGTCATCTGTGTGCGCTTTGGCGGCGAGCACGTACCCAACAGCCCCTTCCAAGTGACGGTCAGAAGGGGCTGGGGGTGAAGGGGCTGGGCGGGACCAGGGGTTTTGTCCCCGGGGTTCCTCTGTGATGACAGAGTCTCCAGCTCTTGTATGTTGCTCTGCAGGCTCTGGCTGGGGACCAGCCCACAGCACAGCCTCCGTTGCGACCTCAGCAGCTGGCCCCATCATACACCTACGCGCAAGGTGGCCAGCAGACCTGGGTAAGGCCTGGTTCGCCTCCTCCCAGCTCGGCTAGCTCGAGGGAACGTTTGGGGGCTGCTCAGCTGGGTGTCCCACAAGGCACCGTTCTGGCACATGTGAGGAGGGACCCCAAATCCTCCTGCTTAAGACTCCCTCGGCTTCTACAGCCCTTCGCTTGGGCTCTCTGCCTCCTCTGCAGGCCCCAGAGAGACCCATGGTGGGCGTCAATGGGCTAGATGTGACCAGCCTGAGGCCCTTCGACCTTGTCATCCCCTTCACCATCAAGAAGGGCGAGATCACTGGTGAGTGGGAACAGGAAGGTGCTTGAAAGCCACAGAGGCCAGGGTGGGCCCGTGGGCTGCCCTGACCCAGGCCGCATTGCTCTTCAGGGGAGGTGCGGATGCCCTCTGGTAAGGTGGCACAGCCGGCTATCACCGACAACAAGGATGGCACTGTGACTGTGCGCTACGCACCCAGTGAAGCTGGCCTTCATGAGATGGACATTCGCTACGACAACATGCACATCCCAGGTGAGCCCCCACAGTACGCTGCCATCACCTCATACAGGCCTGGGGCTAGGGGGAGGACAGACTTGGGGGCAACACAGGCTCCCATTCCACATGACCCCTCTTCCTGCCTCAGGAAGCCCCCTGCAGTTCTATGTAGATTACGTCAACTGTGGCCATGTCACAGCCTACGGGCCTGGCCTCACCCATGGAGTAGTGAACAAGCCTGCTGTCTTCACCGTCAACACCAAGGATGCAGGAGAGGGTGAGTGGCAGCTCTCGTTTTGACGTGTGTGCCAGGGGATGCCCTCATCCTGTGGAGAGCTGGACACAGGCGAGACACTCCCAAATAGGACTTCCTGCCCTGCTACCCTGTTTGCCTGGTTATTTGGAGGGGGGGGGGAGGCGTCTTCCTCATCGGTACAGCATCCCTGGGTGTAGTTCTCGCCCTCATCCATGACTCTCTCCAGGGGGCTTGTCCCTGGCCATCGAGGGCCCATCCAAAGCAGAAATCAGCTGCACTGACAATCAGGATGGGACGTGTAGTGTCTCCTATCTGCCTGTGCTGCCCGGTGACTACAGCATCCTAGTCAAGTACAATGAGCAGCACATCCCAGGCAGCCCCTTTACCGCCAGGGTGACAGGTGGGTGCCACCGGGAACAGTGACGGAGGAAGGCAGGTGACAGGATGGGTGTAGTCTCTCTCTGCTCCTGGATACTCAGTGACTATCCCCTGCCAGGTGATGACTCTATGCGCATGTCCCACCTGAAGGTGGGCTCTGCTGCTGACATCCCCATCAATATCTCGGAGACGGACCTCAGCCTGCTGACGGCCACTGTGGTGCCGCCCTCGGGCCGGGAGGAGCCCTGTCTGCTGAAGCGGCTGCGCAATGGCCATGTGGGTAAGAGGCTGAGGGGCAGGGCCTTCTGGAGAGGAGGAAGGCTGGGGTGGGGGCCCGCCTTTCCCTGGCTGACAGCTCCGCTCTGTGCCCAGGGATCTCCTTCGTGCCCAAGGAGACAGGGGAGCACATAGTACACGTGAAGAAGGGCGGCCAGCACGTGGCCAGCAGCCCCATCCCAGTGATGATCAGTCAGTCGGAGATTGGGGATGCCAGCCGCGTGCGGGTCTCAGGCCAGGGCCTCCACGAAGGGCGCACCTTTGAGCCCGCCGAGTTCATCATCGACACCCGTGATGCTGGTAAGTGGTGGTGGACTGCCAGCCAGGATGAGACCACGGTGTGGCTCCCTGGCTCAGGGAATGTCCCTCCTGCAGGCTACGGTGGGCTCAGCCTATCCATTGAGGGCCCCAGCAAGGTGGACATAAACACAGAGGACCTGGAAGATGGCACATGCAGGGTCACCTACTGCCCCACGGAGCCTGGAAACTACATCATCAACATTAAGTTTGCAGACCAGCATGTGCCTGGTGAGTGTGGCATGCCCCTCCTCCCGTGGCCAGGTGACCTTTATCTATCGCACCCAGGGCCAGAATGTAACCTGTGGGGGTGTGGGCTATGCTTTCCTCCTGCAGGCAGCCCCTTCTCCGTGAAGGTGACAGGCGAGGGCCGGGTGAAAGAGAGCATCACACGCAGGCGACGGGCCCCTTCAGTGGCCAATGTTGGCAGTCATTGTGACCTCAGCCTAAAGATCCCTGGTAGGTGCTACAGGGAGCCAGGGAGGGGTCCCGGGGCGTCCTGGTAGCCCCAAGCAGAAAGGTGGGGCCTGGCGCTCCTGCTCATCAGGCTGTCCCCCACCTACAGAAATTAGCATCCAAGACATGACAGCCCAGGTGACCAGCCCATCGGGCAAGAGCCATGAAGCTGAAATAGTGGAAGGGGAGAACCACACGTACTGCATTCGCTTTGTGCCTGCCGAGATGGGCATGCACACGGTCAGCGTCAAGTACAAGGGCCAGCATGTGCCTGGGAGCCCCTTCCAGTTCACTGTGGGGCCCCTAGGGGAAGGGGGAGCCCACAAGGTTCGTGCTGGGGGCCCTGGCCTGGAGAGGGCTGAAGCTGGAGTGCCAGGTAGGCCTGCGACCCGCCAGGTTCTTACTCTGCTGGGCGGGGTGGGGGTGGAAGAAGACCGGCCGAGCTTGGATGGGGCTGAGGCCAGGGCTTGCAGCCCTCCTTGAAGACACTGCTTTCCCACAGCTGAATTCAGCATCTGGACCAGGGAAGCTGGAGCTGGGGGCCTGGCCATTGCTGTCGAGGGCCCCAGCAAGGCTGAGATCTCCTTTGAGGACCGCAAAGATGGCTCCTGCGGTGTGGCCTATGTGGTCCAGGAGCCAGGTACGCAGGGCCGAGATGGGTGAGGGGAGGCAGCGGCTCAGTGCGGGTGTCGGTCTGGGTCTGTGAGTACAGTCCTGCTCAGCTCCCACCCTCCACCTTGGCCCGGGGCCACCCAAGCCCTTAGGGGGAGGCCTGCATGCCGCCAGGCGGGCCTCCCGTCATTCCTTCTGTGCTCTCTCCCTCCCCAGGCGACTATGAGGTTTCGGTCAAGTTTAACGACGAGCACATCCCTGACAGCCCCTTCGTGGTACCTGTGGCTTCTCCATCTGGCGATGCCCGCCGCCTCACTGTTTCTAGTCTTCAGGTGAGGCACTGAGAGAAACCGCCCACCTGGGGCTCCTGGGCCCGGCCAGACCAGAGCCACTGCGCAAAGCAGGCCTCGGCCCTGTGTCAAGTGTCCCGCCCAGCCCAGCTCAGGGCGTCGAGTGTCTGCTCTGGCCGGGCGCAGCCCACACTTGAGGGTTGGCAGGAAGCACTCCTGCCCACCGTGTGGAGTTTTTCTCGTGTCTCAGGTCTAAAGGCTTTGAACAGAAGCCCGTGCCCCTTGAGCACCAGGGCTGAGGTTTAAAGAGGGACAGCCTGCAGGAGCTGAGTGCTGCCCACAGGGTGGGGCCGCCCAGGTGTGTGTGTGCAGAGTGCGTGGGGCTGGGGGCTGGGGCGTGTGCCTGTGGCTTGCTGCCCCTCGAGAATCAATGGCTCTCCCTCTTTAAACCAAGTTGGATACCAGACGGGTAAGTGCAACCCTGTGGGCCTCCTGCTTCCAGGGCCCTGCCCGCCCTCCCCCCAGCCACCCTGTCTAACCATGTCTGTGCTTCCAGGAGTCAGGGCTAAAGGTCAACCAGCCAGCCTCTTTTGCAGTCAGCCTGAATGGGGCCAAGGGGGCGATCGATGCCAAGGTGCACAGCCCCTCAGGAGCCCTGGAGGAGTGCTATGTCACAGAGATCGACCAAGGTGAGGCCCTGTCCCTGCCCGGCCACCCAGCCACCTGTGGCCCTGGCCTCGCTGGGAGCAGCAGGCTGAGAGTACGAAAGGAAGGTGCATATTCTGTAAGCAGCTGAGACAGGACCCACTCGCCTGGGCTCCCTCAGCCGGGCAACCCTGCCACTACCCTTGACCCATGCCCTTGGGAATCTGGCTCACCACTCACGACTGCTAGAAAGAAGAAGCCTTCAGCAGGCAGTATGACACGGTCTTCTGAATGAGAGGCCTCAAGTCCAGACGAGGGTCTGCCCGGCCCTTTAGCCAGGGCGTGGCAGTGACAGACAGGCCTGGGGGGGCCCAAGGATGGGAGAGGGTGAGAGTGACTGCTGGGCAGAATTTCACCAGGCTCGCAGCCTAGTCCTGCCCCCCCTTGGCTGTGGGACCTTGAGCAAGTTCGTGCCTGCCTCTGAGCCCCAGTTAACATGCAGGGCGTATGGAGTCCATGGTAACCGAGCAGCAGTGAGGTGCGTGTATTGCTTGTAAAAGATTTCAGTCCAAATTAGCCCCGATAGGCTGTTTGGACATCTAAAGCTTCACCCCTCGGGTTTTAGGAGGTCTGTGCTATGGGGCGTGGGTGCCGGCCTGGTCCGTGGAAGAAACCGAGTGAGCTCTGCGCACCTGCTAGACTCACGCTGGAAGGCAAGGGGAGGTCCTTACAGATGCCGCTGGCTCAGGCTTGGGGGAGGCGCCCCAGGTTCACAGCGTGCCCCTCTGCTCCTCAGATAAGTACGCCGTGCGTTTCATCCCGCGGGAGAATGGCGTCTATCTGATTGACGTCAAGTTCAATGGCACCCACATCCCGGGAAGCCCCTTCAAGATCCGAGTTGGGGAGCCTGGGCACGGAGGGGACCCAGGCCTGGTGTCTGCTTATGGAGCTGGCCTGGAAGGTGGCGTTACGGGTAGGTCAGTGGGTGCGGCTTCCAGTGCGTGGACACAGCTGCCAGGGCCCCTCCTCTAAGGTCTCAGTGACAACAAGAGGCATACAGGAATGACAAAGCTTACGCTGTCGGGTGGGGAGTGGGGAGCTGGGCTGAGGAAACGGGCCAGAACAGCTCTGCCTGACCTGTGCCCCCAGGGAGCCCAGCTGAGTTTATCGTGAACACAAGCAATGCGGGAGCTGGCGCCCTGTCGGTAACCATCGATGGGCCCTCCAAGGTAAAGATGGATTGTCAGGAGTGCCCTGAGGGCTACCGTGTCACCTACACCCCCATGGTACCTGGCAGCTACCTCATCTCCATCAAATATGGTGGTCCCTACCACATTGGGGGAAGCCCCTTCAAGGCCAAAGTCACAGGTGAGCCTTGCACCCGCCTGCTAGTGCCCAACCCAATGCCTGGCACTCTGCTGCCTCTTGAGCCCCACTCGTTCTGCCTCACAGGTCCCCGTCTTGTCAGCAACCACAGCCTCCATGAGACCTCGTCAGTCTTTGTGGACTCCCTGACCAAGACTGCCAGTGTTCCGCAGCACGGCGCCCCAGGCCCAGGTCCCACTGACGCCAGCAAGGTGCTGGCCAAGGGCCTGGGGCTGAGCAAGGCCTACGTGGGCCAGAAGAGCAGCTTCACGGTGGATTGCAGCAAAGCGGGTGGGTTCCTGGAACACAGGAATGGGGGTTGAAGGGATGGGAATGCCTTTGGGGGTGTGGCTGTCACTTCTGGAGCCGCTTCCCATCTGGGCCTCCCTTGCCCTCTCCCCTACCCTTCTGGAAAGTCCCTGAAGGAGCTGGAGTTTCCTATGCTGGTGGGAGGTGGGGGCAGGGGGCAGGGTGGTGCTGGCAGTTCTTTAGAAAGGCCTGTTGCCCTGGAACAGATGAGGGGGGCGGGGTTGGACACAGGCCAGAAGAAGGGGGGTCAGTGTAATTACAGTTGAAAATAGTGGACTCGGAGCCTGAGACTAAGGCCCCTTCCCCTCTTTTCCCGCTGTCCTACCAGGCAACAACATGCTGCTAGTGGGCGTGCACGGCCCCCGGACCCCCTGTGAGGAGATCCTGGTGAAGCACGTGGGCAGCCGGCTTTACAGCGTCTCCTACCTGCTCAAGGACAAGGGGGAGTACACACTGGTTGTCAAGTGGGGCGATGAGCACATCCCAGGCAGCCCCTACCGTGTCCTGGTGCCCTGAGCGCTAGACCTGTGCCGGTGGCGACTCCCACGACCAGAAGAGCCCCCATGCCCACCCGCCCCTCCCAGCCCCCCCTCAGCCCCGGAATCCCGTCACTGCAGCCACCCCTGCCCTGCGCTCACCTGCCTCCACTTGGGCAAAGGAGAGAGGCGAGCAGAGGGAGCCATGAGCGGCTCCGCCTGTCTTCTCTGGTTCTGGGAAGGGTGATGGGTGGGGGCCTGTGCATGGCCACCTGCTAGTTCTCTTCCCCAGCCGAGAGGAATAAAGTTCAGCTTCCATTCTCCTGAGAGTGGTTCTAGCTTTCTTGCAAGAGCGCAGATGGGAGATCAAAGCATGGGCTCAGGGCAGGGGCCACTGAATCTCCATCCTGTATCCCTCCCACTGCCCTGGCACCGAGGGGCTCCTGCTGTAGCCCTCAACCCCCTGACTCCAGGAGGCCCCATCTGCACTTGCCTCCTCTGCCTCCCTGGCTTCAGATCAAGGAGCGCACGGGGTGTGTAGCACACCCAGAACGGGGCCTGGGGAACTTGTCCCAGTCCACACCAGGGTAGACGTTGTCCTCGGGAAAGAGCAAGCCACGGCCAGGATGCAGGATGCAGAGTGCTGGGCGGGCCAGATAACCGGACTTGAAACCACAGCAGGCTCTGGCCTTCTAGGCATTTTTTTTTTTATATCTTTCTGAAGCTGGAAACAGGGAGAGACAGACAGACTCCCGCATGCGCACGACCGGGATCCACCCGGCATGCCCACCAGGGGGCGATGCTCTGCCCCTCCGGGGCATCGCTCTGTTGTGACCAGAGCCACTCTAGCGCCTGGGGCAGAGGCCAAGGAGCCATCCCCAGTGCCTGGGCCATCTTTGCTCCAATGGAGCCTCGGCTGCGGGAGGGGAAGAGAGAGACAGAGAGGAAGGAGAGGGGGAGGGGTGGAGAAGCAGATGGGCGCCTCTCTTGTGTGCCCTGGCCGGGAAACGAACCCGGGACTTCTGCACACCAGGCCAACGCTCTACCACTGAGCCAACCGGCCAGGGCCCTTCTAGGCATCTTGAATGTGCCACCATCCCCCAGATATGGGACTGTCACAAGCCCCTCAGCAGTTAGGTGGCAGCATTCAAGGAACTGCAAGCTTACTGCAGAATTTGCCTCAATTCCCACCTGACCCCCGATGTTCTTGCCTGTCCTGCCCTCCCCTCCTGAGCATGCTTTGCCATGGCTCCCTCTTGCCATCAGTACCCCTCACTTCACTGTCCCCTCCTCTGCCTCCGCATCCATCACCTCCCACTTGAAAAGCTAAACCAAATTGCCCAAAGCCCCACCCCAAGCCCTCTGCCATGGGCTGCAGGTAGACTCCTCCCCCACTTGAGGGGAAGGGCCCTAAAACTAGACAAGAATCAGCTTTCAGTCTCTTCCCTAACTGGGCAGTCCCAGGAGTGCAGGCCGTGCCCCTTCCAGGAGCACGTGGGCTCCCCAAGCCCCTGGCAGGGCTCCTCCCCCACAATCCTGCCCCTCCATAGCATGGGGTGGACACAGACACAGGAGCAGAGTGGCACTGGATCCTCATTACCTTGGGCTGGACTACAGCCCTAGGTTCTGGGTGGCCAGTCTCCACGGGACACAGCTGAATAAAGTCAGGCCCCACCCCCGGCCCACCACTTCTCCCACAGTCACTGAAGGCTGGGAGTGGATGAATGTAGGTGCACTCCGGAGGCTTCTATGAGCTGCCCAGCTGGAGAAGGACAGGAGGAGGCAGAGCTGGGTACAGAGAGGTCCAGCACCAGGGGTGGAATAGAGGTCGCCCAATGCACCCCCTACCCCCCTCGGCACACTGGGCACCCAACAGTGCATATACGGGGCAGACCTTCCTTCCCTGAGTCACCCAGAGCTGCCCCTACAAGAGGATACCTGCCTGGTGGGCCCCCGACCCCCACAAGGACAGCCCCAGAGCTGAGCTGAGCTAAGCAGGACTCTGTTCCGTCCCTGGAAGCCACATCACGCTCAGGCAGCTATGACATGTGGGGCAGCAACAACAGAAGATGTCAATCCAGGGGAAACCGGTCCCTCGGGACCATTCTGGACAGAGGCGACAGGACAGCAGGCTCGAGCCTGAGACTGGTACAGGCACGGGGCAGGAGGGAGTGAGACGGGAGCACTGTCATGTGAGGGGCTCCAGTGGAGGACCAGTAGCCAGCACCAGCAAAGAGAGCATCTGCCGGGACCCCAGGCTGCTGGGGGCAAACAGCCTGGGACCTGCCTGAGCCCCTGGCACCCAGAGGACACCCTGGATGCTGGAGGACACAGGGAGGTGCAACCCCAGGCCATCGGCAAGGCCCGCACACTGGGTGTTGAGGCCTGGCCACCTGCCCAGAGACAGCGGGCTGTCACCCAGTCCCCATGCCCTAGCTGCTGCTCGCCAATGGGCGCCAGGAACAGAGGAGAGGTCCCGGCCACATGCCCCCCCCCCCGCCCTGGTCGCACCCATTTCATCTACTAAGTCGGAGGAGGAGACAACAGAGCATTCTATTGGGACCCACGCCCTCAATGCAGGTCCTGTCTGCCCTGAGTGCAGACAGGGCAGGGCAGGGGAGGGCCGAGGTGACGACCCCCACCCCACGGCCAGCCTCCACCCCTGCCCCAGCCACACGTTTGCACCTGACCCTCCCTGCTGCCTATCACCCCCACCCCAGGATGTTGGGAGGGATCCAGGTGGCAAAAGAGGGGCGCTGGACCCTCAGGGTAGGGCTGCCACCACCGCTTCCCTCAACACTGAGGGAGTCCCAGCACGTAACAAGGGGAACGGGGAACACTAGTCTGGAGAACCCTTGGGGTCCCTGCAGGGCCTCCCAGCACGGCCAGCCTCACCCCACTCCAAGACATGGGGTTAGGGGGCTCCAGGGCAGCCCCCTCTGAACCCCATGGAGCCAGCGGGCAGAGGAGCGGCAGCCACCAAGTCAGGGTCAGCAAGCGTGCGGGGTGCAGGGTGCCGATGCTGGCCTCAGGGCCCTCGTGTGCACACGGCGACCATGGCTCAGGCCCGTCTCTTCCCGCTACAGGCCCCCACCCCATGCCAGCTGCCACAGGTCTCTGAGAGGGCAGGGACAGACTCCTCCCAGGCCCAGAGTGTCTCCAGGGAGGGCTTTCCCTGGCAGGAGGACACTGCGCTGGTTGGAGGTCAGGCTGGTTTCAGCCACCCTGTGACCCAAAACGGGTGTCACAGCAGGTCCCCTTGAGCCCAGCGAGACCGCAGCCAGGGGAGCAGGGCTGAAGAAATCACCGATTCGTGGGCGCGGTAGAGGTTGCCCTTGGGGCAGCACAGCTGCTGGAGACAGGCCGGGCACAGACACCCCATGCTCACTGGGAAAGGACCCAAGTGCTCAGGCAGAGAGGGTGAAGGCCACCGGAGGCTGGCGGAGACAGGGTCTGGCTGGTGCTGTGACTGTGCCCATCCTCAGAGCACACCACTAGGAGGCGCTCCCGCAGGAAAGGGTGTCACGCAGCTGGGTGAGGGAGGATCCAGTGCCCCGCCAGCCCTGCATGGCCTGACCTTCGTGGGCAGGCTGCCCCCAAGGGGAAAGACTGCAGGGCAAGCAGGCCCTCCTCACCGGTCCTCCTGCCCACGGCTGAAGGACGGGAAAGTGGCTCAGCCAGGCAGCGGCCGGGGAACGGTAAGGTCAGTGGTCAGATGACCCAGGAGCATGGGGCTGCACTGGGGAGCATCTCCAGGGGAGCCCCGGGACCATGTGTTGTGATACCCTGGCTGACTGTCCCCGGGAGTCATGACCAGGATCCCCGAGGCAAGGCCAGCAAGCCTCACCTTGGTCTCCACTTCCGCTCCTGGGAAACAGAGAGCCTGGCTCCCCTGAAGCCTGCAGTCCTCGGGTTCAGGAAAGGCACGGCAGCCCAGGATGGTGCCAGGAGCTGTCACCAAGGGCCTCAGTGTTGCCAGCAGTGAGAGCCAACAAGGAAAGCACTCACTGCCCACAGAACCTCCTTGACAAATTCAGAGACACCAAGGCTGTCATCGGGAAGTCACCTCCGAGCACAGCCAAGAACCATGGTGCGGGTACATCTCCAGGGGAACGAGATGCATCGGGCCTCCTTCAGCCACAGTGGGAGCTCCTTCCTTCCTGAACAACTGGACACATTGAAGCCCCGCAGGCCCACGCTGCAGGCTACCCCCCCCCAACAACAACCTGAACCCAGCCCTGGGCTACCTGACACCCTCACTGAAGAAAAGGGACTTGTCGGCCTGCACCTCTCCACTCCCCGCTCCACCCACTTCAAGGCTGCATGGTGGAAGGCTGGAGGGGACAGGGCACGGCAGGGGGTAGGAGAGGGACCTTGCCTATGTGTAGAGAGAGGAGAAGGAGTGGGGGCAAGACTGAGCCACCAGGTGGGAACACTGGAGGGCAGGGACATCCTGTGGCCCTGCATGGGTGGGGACTGACAGGAACAGCTGCTGTGATGAGAAAGAGCTTCCTGCCTCTGTGCCAGCGCTGCTCACGTGGCCGGGACTGCCACCAGGGCTGCAAACTCCCCTGCGGAGGGCAGAGATCACACACTGGGGGCAGCTCGGACTCTGACACACGTTCTTTTTTCTCTGTTTTTGTGTAATTTGTTTGCAACCCTTTAAAGACAAAGAGCCACTCTGCCCTTACAAACACAGGCCCTGCTTGTCTTAATCCAAGGATAGAACTCGCCACCCTTCTTTTAGACAAAGGAATGGTCTTGAGGGGCTGTTCTGTGAGGAACCGGGAGACCTTGCTGCTGGACACCCAGGTTTAGGAGCAAGGACACTCCTCAGAGCCTTCTCACTTGCTGTGAACAGAGCACCCTTCGCCCTAGTGGCTGTCGTCACCGTCCCCTCCAGCACTGTTCCAGGGTTGACCTGTGTGACTTGGAAAAGTATGGCAGAGGTAAGGGAATGTCACTTAGAGATGAAGTGATAAAAGGACTGTGGCTTCCATTTTGGGGCCGCTCACCCCTCTCTCCTGGCTCTGGGGAAGCCCTGCCCTGAACAGCCCCACAGACAGGCCCTGTGGGGAAGCACTGAGACCCCTGCCACGGCCATCTGAGTGGACTTGAAGACAGAGCCCCCGCCACCAGGTAGACCAGAGGCCTGCAGCCAGCTGGTGCCTTGACTGCAGCCTGTGACAGACCTTGAGTCACAACTCCCCAGCCAAGCCCTCTAGTATTCTGTCCTTCACACACTTAGGGACATCACAAGTGTTTGTCGCATCAGGGCGCTACACTTGGGGCAATTTGCTATGCAGCAACAGGGAACCGATATACAATTATAAACGGAGAAGGGGCCTCTAAGTAAGTCTGGAGCAAACAAACTGACAAGAAACCCCAGAAGCAAGTAGGAAAAGCCTGCACAGTCTGAGGACATGGAAACTAAACTCGTCTGCCTGACCAAACAAACCCCAAACCACAAAGTCAAGAGACAAGTGACAAAGTGGGGGGAAATGGTGGCAAGATGTGACTCAGCGCTCTTATTAATATTAATGTATATAGAGAGAGCTGGAACAGGGAACAGCCCGCCGACCCCAAAGGAAAAGGGATCAAGGAGGGGAAACGTGGAAAACAAAAGCCAAAGTTTCTTCCACAAGCTGTTCCCACAGCCAGAATATGCTCAGGTGCTGAGAGGCTCCGGGGACAAACGGTGGCTGGTGACTGCCAATGCACTTCGCCTGCCAACTAGATGCACTCCAACTAGATGATGGGCCACCAGGAAGCTGAATAAATGCTGAACACTGACCACTGCAAACATTGGCCAAAGAAAGAGGGTGGTGCTTGTGGGCAGTGACAACGGGGAGCTGGGAGACCTTCTTGGTGAGGAGCATCTAGCAGGGAAGGTGGAGACTTCCCACCAGATCGAGGGCCGGCCACACCCGCAGACCTGACAACTGTCATGGTAGTTCCCAGGCAGAAAGCCACTTTCTGAACTGTGTGCCCCCAAATCCATGTCCTTGCTCTTGGGGCCCATGTTCCTTTCTTATCCCCGAGCTCGGGCTTTGGGTCTTTCCTCTGCCTCACCGGAGAGTTCCTTCCAGCCCTACTCCCAGGCACAAATCTGATCTCTGTCTCTCTCTCTCTCTCTGCTGCACGTCCAGATGTTATCGGATACAGGCTGGGAATTGCTGAGCACCTGCTCAAACCCGACCCCTTTCCCAGCCTGGGCTGTGGACAGTGCCCTTTAGTGTGCCCAGGCAGGGGACAGTGACTGCTGCTAAACAGGAAGCCCCTGATGTCTCGAGCGCTAGCCCCCTCCTAGCATTTCCCAGATCTGCGGGGACCCTGCAAAGGAGACAGCCCCAAATAGGGCAGGGGACACACACATAGGAGCTCCAAGCCTTCAAAGAAGTGCCTCTCCCAGTGGGGCCCCTGGACCGGCGGCATCAGCATCACAGGGAGATTGTGAGAGTCACAGACTCCCAGGCCCCACCTCAGATCTCCTACTTCTGAGACTGGGGAGGGCCCAGTGACCTGGGTTTGAACAAGCCCTCCAGGTGCTCTCCTGCTTCTGCACCCTGCAGCGTGAGAACTACCAGGATGGCTGTCTCCTGATCACACCCTGTTCTAGAGAACCCACCACCAGCTCTCTCTGCAGAGCTCACCTTGACCTCTCCAGGTGAGAAGCAGGCAGGCACATCTGACTACTGCAAGCACAGGCTGTCCTTGAGAAGAACAGGCCTGCTTGCGCAGGATTTCTTTCAGGAGAACCACCCTTGTCAAGTGCCACGGAGAAAACTGTAACTTCCTTCCGCCCACACCTCTGTGGACAATGCTCTCAACTCTGTCCTCCTCTCCCTGGATACTACGCTTCTGTGCGTGCGTGTTTTTGTGTGTAGTGCACGCTTTATATAAAACTGTGCTGAAACACAGTGGGCTCAGAAAGCAGTGTGTACGTGAGTGGGTGTGTGTTGGGGGTGGGGTAACCTTCTGGGCCTTGGGAAGATGCAAGCTCCCCTGACCTCGGAGCAAGGCCACTCTCATAGCCAGGACTGGGCGGGGCCGGAGACTTTCTGACCCTGCCCTTTGCCATCCGGGTGGGGTCGCTGCCCTCCTCTTTCCCTCACCAGGCCCCTGGGGTCTCTGATACACTGTTCCTGGCCATTTAGAGCTCCAGACACACTCAGGATAGTGGGGGGAAGTCTTGCCAGGAGAAGTGGGAGGGACGCCCGGCGGAGCCCCCACAATCTCCCGGGGTCTGGACTCGGTGGTGGCTCCTCCCTGAGGGAAGTCATAGATCCTCGGGTCTCGGGAACCGGAGCTCGGACCCAGCACAGGACCTGGAGGAAAGAAAGGCGGAGGCTGGTGACCGGGGCGTGGCCCGGCCGTGAAAGGCACCGCCCCGATCGCCTCTGCGATCCTCTCAAGTCAAGTCAGCACGCCCACCGGAAACTCCGCCCCATAGGTCGCTGAGCCCCACTTCCGGACAGATTCTTCAATGGCCAAGCTGGTCTCGTGAGCAGCCCCGCCCCCGTGCCGCCTGAAGAAGCGCAGCCCCATTTTAGGCTCCGCCTCGGTGAGCTCCTATCTTGGCCTATGGCTGGTCGACTGTGGACCTGCGAGAGTTCAGGAACTTTTCACGCAGAGCTGCATCGTGGTCCTGTCTGTACACGCTTAGTCCTGCTTGCGTACTTGTGGTGTGAGTTTGTATTTTTAAATAATTAAGTTCACAGGAAGTTACATAAAAACCTCACGACCTCGGGGCCCCGCCCGCAGTTCCTTAGCGACAGCGTCTTGCACACCTAATGCAACCTCGCAGCAGGGAATGAATGGCATTGACGTCATCCCAGAAAACTGCTCTGGGTTTCATTGTGTGTATGTGCGCGCGTGCACATGCATAGCTTGGTGCACTTTAATCACGCGTGTAGATTTAAGTGATCACACTGTCATCAATGTCCAGCCTGTCCCCTCACAAGGGTTCCTGCAGTTGACCTCTCACAACCACCGCCTCTCCCCTCCTACTGCCAACCCATGGTGACCAGTATTCTATTCTTATCCCTACAATTTTGTCTAATGAAGATTATTACGTAAATGGAACTGTGCAGTATGTAACCAGAAGTGAAGTTTTTTAATCACTCAGATGTTGCCCTTGAGGTCCATCTAAGCTGTTTCATGTATCCATCGTTCTTTCTTTGTATGACTGGTGTGGGCCAACCAGTGTTTGTTCAAGAATTCACCCACTGAAGGATGTGATGCTTGCTCTCAGTCTTACTTAGGCTTCTACAAATAACCCGCTATGAACATTTATGCACAGGATTTCTTGTGATTATAAGTTTTCATTTCTTAACAGAATTGCCCAAGAGTGCAAGGGTGGTGTCCTATGGAGACGGATGTTTAGCTTTAAGAGAAACCCGAGTTGCCTTCCAAAGTGGCTGTTCCATTTTACATTACCACCTTACTTACTTTAAAAGCACATCATTGAAAAGTTTTACAAGACATTTTTTAAGCAAGATTGTTGCCTGACCAGGCGGTGGCGCAGTGGATAGAGCGTTGGACTGGGATGTGGAGGACCCAGGTTCAAGACCCCGATGTCACCAGCTTGAGTGTGGGTTCATCTGGTTTGAGCAAAGCTCACCAGCTTGGACTCAAGGTCGCTGGCTTGAGCAAGGGGTTACTTGGTCTGCTGTAGCCCTTGGTCTAGGCACATTTGAGAAAAGCAATCAATGAACAACTAAGGTGTCGCAATGAAAAACTAATAATTGATGCTTCTCATCTCTCTCCGTTCCTGTCTGTTTGTCCCTATATATCTCTCTGTCTCTGTAAAAAAAAAAAAAAAAAAGATTGTTAACAATTTTGTTTCTTTTCTAACTACATTTTCTATGCAATCACCAACATAGTTATTCCCAATTTTAAAAGAGTGCAGTGGTTACCAGGGGGAGGAGAAGGGAGGTGAAGGATTGGGGTGGGGGATGGGGAGGGGCATAAAGAGAACCAAATATAGGGTAACAGATAATGATTTGACTTTGGGTGATGGGTATACAGCATAATTGTCCAAATGATGTGGAGATTTTTTCTCTAAATCTATGTTCTCTGGTTGAACAATCTCACCCTATTAAATTTTTTTCTTTTTTTTTTTTAAATTTTTATTTTTTAATTTTTTTTACAAAGACAAAGAGTCAGAGAGAGGGATAGACGAGGACAGACAGGAACGGAGAGATGAGAAGCATCAATCATTAGTTTTTCGTTGCACGTTGTGACACCTTAGTTGTTCATCGATTGCTTTCTCATATGTGCCTTGACCGTGGGGCTACAGCAGACCGAGTAACCCCTTGCTTGAGCCAGCAACCTTGGGTCCAAGGTTGTGAGCTTTACTCAAACCAGATGAGCCCGCGCTCAAGCTGGCAACCTCGGGGTCTCGAACCTGGGTCCTCTGCATCCCAGTCCGACGCTCCATCCACTGCGCCACCGCCTGGTCAGGCTCACCCTATTAAATTTAATTGTCTAAATAATAATAATAAAAAACATACACCTTATACATTTTGATTGTGATTTTCTTTTACTTGATAACATATCTTTGAGATCCTTCCATGTCGGTACACAATGTCTAGTTCATTTCTTCTCTGGCTGCTTGGTATCTGATAGAACACATATACCATGTATATAGTTTACATAATGAATCCCCACCTGATAGACTGTCACATTTTCTTTCTTGTTTTGCTATTCATTTCAATACTGCAACCACCTGCTTAGAACAAGGGTCAATCTCCTTCTAGGATAATTTCAAATAAGTTGAATTGCCAGGTCTAAATCTATAGTTTATTTCCCTGGCCAGGAATCTCAGGTGGTTAGAACATTGTCCCGATATGCCAAGGTTGTGGGTTCAATCACTGGTCAGAGCTCACACAAGAATCAACCAATCAATGCATAAATAAATGGAACAACAAGTCGATGTTTCTTTTTACCTCTCTTCCCTCCTCTACCTTTCTAAAATAAAAAATTAAAACAAAACAAAACAATCTACGGGTCTACGGGCATTTAACATGTTAATAGACTCTATGTAAGTATCTCCCCAAATGACCTTACTTGTCATCCACTAGGGCTGTTAGGCCTCCGTTACATATGTTGCAAATATTTTCTCTCAGTCTGTCTTTTGTCTTAAAAGACTAGGCTTCATTGTTTTGGCTGTGAAGACGTTATCCAGTTTTTCAGCCTGGCCTGTGGTGACGCAGTGGAAGGCTTTGACCTGGACGATTGTTGAATTTGCTGCTTCGAAACCCCAGGCTTGCCCAGTCAAAGCACATATCAGAAGCAACCACTACGAGTTGATGCTTCCTGCAGCTCCCTCACCTTTCTCTTTCTCTAAAATCAATGTCTTTTAAAAAAGAAGTTGTACCATTTTATATGATAAAATTTATTAAACTCTCAATTGATGATTTCTGGGTTGTATTTCTTGGGCATAGAGACCTCCTCCTATATGTGACGAGAGTAAGGAGACTCCGAGCGGAATTTCTGAGTCCTGTTGAGCTCAATGACCCAGGCGGGTGTTGGTCATAGGACCTGGGCTGCCTGGGCCTGGATTAGTAGCTGAAACTCTCGGACACCAGCCCCTGCCCTCCAGGAATACCAGTTCATTTTGGGAGAAAGACAAGAAAATGCACAAAGAGAAGTGTTTAGTTACATTGTTCAAAATGCATAGGTGGTGACTTGCAGGTAAGGGAGGGAAATCCCTGAGGAGACAGCAAAGGAAAACAGAGGGGATGAGTGGGGGCCGGGGCCCAGAGAGGTGCTGCCAGCTGGGTTTCCAAGGCACTCAGGCTTAATGGACCTCTGAAGGGGAGAGAGTCAAACTGAGATGCTGCCCTGGCCAGATAGCTCGGTTGGTTAGAGCAACGTCCCGAAGCGCAGAGGTTGCTGGTTCCATCCCTGGTCAGGGCACATACAGGAACAGATTGATGATCCTGTCTCTCTCTTTCCCCTTTCTCTCTTGCTAAAATCACTAAAAAACATTAAAAGTAACTGAGACACCACCTAAGACCAGTGGAAAAACATCTCCACGAAAAGGAAGGCTGGGCCCTGGCCGGTTGGCTCAGCGGTAGAGCGTCGGCCTAGCGTGCGGAGGACCCGGGTTCGATTCCCGGCCAGGGCACATAGGAGAGAAGCGCCCATTTGCTTCTCCACCCCTCCGCCGCGCTTTCCTCTCTGTCTCTCTCTTCCCCTCCCGCAGCCAAGGCTCCATTGGAGCAAAGATGGCCCGGGCGCTGGGCATGGCTCTGTGGCCTCTGCCTCAGGCGCTAGAGTGGCTCTGGTCGCAATATGGCGACGCCCAGGATGGGCAGAGCATCGCCCCCTGGGGAGCAGAGCACCGCCCCTGGGGGGCGTGCCGGGTGGATCCCGGTCGGGCGCATGCGGGAGTCTGTCTGACTGTCTCTCCCTGTTTCCAGCTTCAGAAAAATGAAAAAAAAAAAAAAAAAAAAAAAAAAAAAAAAAAAAAGAAAAGGAAGGCTAGGGATTGAAAAAGATGTCGGTCCATCCGAGCCTGCGTCTGAGCAAGCAGGTCAGGTAACTGTCACCCACAGCACCAACGTGCAGGGGTGACTACCTGGCTGCAGGCAGAGAGCCTCTGGCGAACCCCTGGTTGAGAGGAACAACCCCCCTTCGGTAGCACTGCTGGGCTCCTGGCAGAGCAAACCCACACTCCCTGGAAGGAGACACCTCACCCAGCACCCCACCCAGGACTCCCAGAGGCCCCGCTCAAGATGGGTCAGCAATCTAAAATTGAAGACACCACCTACGTTCGTGGAGAATCAGCAGGTCCGACAAAGAGAGGACTGGCCCTGTCAGTGTCCCCAGAGTGTAACTGTCAGAGGCCAGATGATGTAATTCTCGGTAGTGGCTGTGCGTGTTTGCTGCGTGCCTGGACTTGTCCATCCCACCCTCTTGGCAACCACTGCAGGGTGGTAGCAGTGTCATCCCTATTCTCCAGAAGAGGAAATGAGGAAAACAGGACAAAGAAGGATTGCGTAGTTTGTTCTGAATCACTAGCTAGCAAGCGGCCCAGGCAGGGTGTGGATCAGGGACGTTGGGCTCCAAGTCTGAGCCCTTTTTGCAGGCTCTGCTCTGCAGACCAGCTTGCTCCCTCATTCAGAGGTTCCCGGGTGGTGCAGGTGGCACCTCAGTACGTGCCCCCAGGTGTCAGGGGAGAGCCGTGGGGACTATCCCCCAGCACAGAAGGAAGCGAGGCTGGTGACTGAGGGGGATTTAGAAGCCCAGATTGATATTATTACCTTTGAATTCTTTCTTTCTTTTTTTCTTTGACAGAGTGAGGGACCGATAAGGACAGACAGGAAGGGAGAGAGATGAGAAGCATGAATTCTTCACTGCAGCAGATTAATTGGTCATTGACTCCTTTCTCATATGTGCCTTGATGGGGTTGGGGGATGCTACAGCAGAGCGAGTGGCCCCTTGCTCAAGCCAGCCACCTTGGGCTCAAACCAGCAACCTTGGGCTTCAAGCAAGCGACCTTGGGCTTCAAGCCAGAGACCTTGGGCTCAAGCCAGTGACTATAGGGTCATGTTTATGATCTCACCTTCAAGTCATGGACCCAGTACAGCAGGAAATGGTCTGCTAATGGAGGATAATAGACGTCCAGACAACTTGATGAAGAATTTATTAGTAGCTGGCAATGCACGTGGACTTAGTAGCACCAAAGCCTGAGCTCCCAAAATTAGTTGTTTTGAATCTTATATACCTTTACAGCTTTCATTTTCATGTGCCAAGTGCCTGATTTCTTCGACTTCTTTGTCTGCAGACCTACATGACTTTTGTGTCTCTGGGATGGGAGGGAGTAAGTGGGGAGGTTTGGACCGTTTGTCCTTTTTTTTAAATTTTATTTTTTTTAATTTAATTTATTGTGTTTACATAGATTCTAGTGTCGCTCCGAATGCATCCTCCCCTCCCCCGGATTCCTATCAACATCTCCCTTGCCTCCCTCCCAACATCTCCCTGTTTGTCCTTGACTATTCACATATCCCATTTTTCTTGCTAGTGCTGCAAGTTTATTTCAGGGAACTGATAAAGGGGCTACAGCTGTTTTGTTACTTTTCAAACTTTCTCAGTTAGCCTTTCCTCCCTCAGCCCAAAACCCCGAGGTCACTGGCTTGAGTGTAGTAACATCACAGACATTGCAGGCCCCTCTCCTGCATTCTTCTGGTGAGCCCGTGTTCAAGACAGCGACCTCGGGGTTTCGAACCTGGGTCCTCCCCATTTCAGTCCAATTCTCCATTCAGTGCGCCACCTCCTGGTCAGGCATATTATCTTTGAATTCTCATGAGATCAGAAAGAGGTTCTTATGGAAATTTACAAATTATTTACATCATTGTGATATAAAGCTACTCCAACTCCCAGAACCTTCAGTGGCCTCTGTGACAAAACTAAATAAAGATATGAAAGAAGGAATCAAAATAATTTTTTGAGGTGGTGCAGAGAGACAGAAAGGAAGGGAGAGAGAGAGAGATGAGAAGCATCAACTTGTAGTTGTGTCACTTAGCTGTTCATTGATTGCTTCTCATGTGTGCCTTGACGGGGTGGAAAGGCTCCAGCTGAGCGAGTGACCCCTTGCTCAGGCCAGTGACCTGTGGGCCCCAGCCAGCAACCTGGGGACCAAATGGATAATCCTGCACTCACGTGGGTGACCCTGAGCTGAAGCTGGCGAGCGTGCGCTCAAGCTGGCCACCTCGCAGTTTCAAACCTGGGACTTCAGTGTCCCAGGTCGACACTAAAGATAGAAACAACGTTAAAAGCCTAGGAAGGCTTGAGAAAAAATACTTTAGAAGTGAAAATATGTCATTATCATTGAAACAAAAATCTCAAAGATCTCAACAGATTAAGTCACAAAGAGGTACCAGCAAAGAAAGAATTAGCGATATGCAAGGTGCCCTGGAAATTACCTCCTGCTTTGTTCCCCCTCTTCGCTGCTGTTTCTTCCCCTGGAAAATTGCAGCAGCCGCTCCTCAGAGATTGGGCTCGTCTCTTCAATGCCCCTCATTCTGGCTTCTAGGCTTCCGATGACACCAGCTTCTGTCCTTCACCTCCTTGCTCTAGGGGCGGCATCTTCCTGTATTATCTCTGTTACTTCGCTATCCCTTTTTACAGGTTCAGCTCTCCAACCTGGGTAACCAATCCTTTATACTCAAGGTTCGATTTTTTCCCCTCTTTGCTCAAGTCACAATATGATGAGCAGAAACTTCAATGGCAGCCCTAAAAACTCCCCTCCTTCCTGTAATCTGCAGGGCTGACAGTGCTAAAAATCTAACACAATTTTTAATTGTATGGGTTACAGAATTTCTATGTCATTTGAATTTCCAGCTTCTCCCATATTTCTCTGTGAAAGAATGGGCAGCTGTTGGAGGAGTGGGATCCTGAAACCTGGAACTGGGGTATCAGCCTCAGTTGAAGCTGACCATTGGGGTATCCCCAAGTCCGCCTAAGCCCACCCCTCTGGTGGAAGCACACTACTTTCCTGTTTCTGGGGAATGTTGTTCCATTGCTGGAGGACTGTGTCATTACCTCACTTGAGCAGGCGCCTTGCAAGAGGACATCTATTGTCTGTGAAATCCTGTGAAACCACTGTTTGTTGCCATTAGACTCAAAACTAGGGTCCAATCACAGCATTCTCCAGGGGCACAGTTAGGGCAGGGGCTTTTTTCATCTTTGCCTCTACACCCCCTGGTGCCTCCTGCTTTCCTACTGAGTGTTCTGAAACTATTTGTCCTCCTCACCAACTAGGGAATCACACGTGGAATCGTTTCAGGATTCCTGAATTTCAGGCTCCTCCTTTTCGGTTCTCAAGCATGGCACGGCAGGGCTCGGTATCACAATGGGGACATAGAAGATACCTTCTTACTTCTTTTGTGGCTGCTAAGACCACAAATGGGGCAGTTTGTCTGTGGGTGGGCATACTCTACTTGGAGAACTCAGCTGCCAGACCCCATTTGATTGGGAGTGCTGAATCTCTGCATCACTTTCCTTCCCCCTTAGGGGTCAAGGAGGGCTGGGATGCACACTTGCGCCACCACCACTGTTACCTGCACCCCCACCCATCACCAGCCTCCTGTTCCTTGCACCCCTACTCCTCCACACCACCATCACACCTCAACCCCATTTCACCCTAGCATCTGCTTGTCTCTGGCCACACCTCTGCCCTCCACCACTAATCAGCCTGCGTTTAGAAGCAATGCCCTTGTCCGACTCGTTCCTGGGGGTCAAGCTGCCTTACGCGTGCCGGGAAGCACGCCACCAGCGGGACTCCAGTCTCACATAGGAAGGTGGTAACCTCCTTGGAGTTGCCCTTTATGCCGCGTCGCTGATTGGCTGATTTCCAAACAGTGACGGAACAAAACCCAATGACGTAGCCTGAGCTTCGGCCCGCACGCTGATGGGCGTGCCTGGGGCGAGTGCGGCTGGCTCGCGGCTGCCGGGGCGGGCGGGCGTAGGCCCGCGCGAGGCGGTGTCAAATGGTGGGTAGAGGGCGCTCCAGTAGGGCAGTGGCGGTTTGGCGGGAGTGTGAGCAGTCAAGGCTGCAGATGAAGAGGTGGGGGGCTGGTCAGGAAGGGAAAAGGCCGATTCTCTGCTGATTCCTGAACAATCCCAATAAGGCCAAAAAGAGTCTGGGGCGGGCGGAAGACCTAGCCGGCGACTGAGGAGGAGAAACCGACCAGGAAGGCAGGGCGGCTCTCAATGGGGACATTTCAATGGCACTTCTAAAATTTTGTCCATAGCCTTCATCAGCACCCTCCCTTACAGATGAAACAAGTAGGCAAAATGGGTTGCCTAGTCACCACCCCAGCAAGTAGCCAACTTGCAGGTGAAGGCTAAGCAGCGGGGCACCCTCTCTGCTTGCCGCTCTTCCATGGGAAGGCATCAGAGCAGCAAGGAGGCATTCCGAAGACTCCGAGACAAGGGCACCAAGGTCCATAACTCCTTAACAGCTAAGGAACGTTCAGCACCTGCCTGTTTCCTTTGTGCTGCCACCCCCTTGCCTACTCTGCACTCAGGAGCTTCACCTGGGCCAAGCTGGCCGCAGGGCTACTCTCTTTTTGAGTGATCATAGCTCCTCTCAGTGCCTATTAAAAGTAGGTCCGACTTTTATTTCCAAGCACCTGTGGAGGTCTGATCAGGCTTCTGGAAGGGTACTTTAATCATGGGTCATATCTACACTGCATCTGTATCATCAGATGGGAGCATTTTACATATGAATTCAATCAAATGTGGTGCTAGTACATGGCCACACATTCTGGTTTGTGTTCATAGTGGCTTACCTAGAGTATACAGTACTTTATAGAAGTCACAGCATTGTCTCATTCACTCCTCACAAAAACTGTTTAAATGTGTGCACGCACACACACACACTCAAAAGCAGGGGTAGTCAACCTTTTTTTTATACCTAACACCCACTTTTGTATCTCTGTTAGTAGTAAAATTTTCTAACCGCCCACCAATTCCACAGTAATGGTGATTTATAAAGTAGAGTTACAGCAAGTTAAAGCATATAATAATAATTACTTTCCAAGTACTTTATGTCAGATTTTTGCTAAGTTTGGCAGAATAAATCTTTATAAAACAACTTACTATAGTTAAATCTATCTTTTTATTTACACTTTGGTTGCTCCACTACCACCCACCATGAAAGCTGGAATGCCTACTAGTGGGTGGTAGGGACCAGGTTGACTACCACTGCTCAAAAAGGGTAAAAAATTACCATATGACCCAGTAATTCTACATTTGTATACACCCGAGAAGTGAAAATATACATCCACAGACAGACCTGAATACAAATGTTCTTAACATTCACAATAGACAAAAAGTGAAAACTCAAATGTCCACCAAGTGATGAATGAATAAAATGTGGTCCATACAGAGGATGGACTGCTACATGGCCTTAAAAAGAAGTGAGCTTCTTTTAGTTGCTACAGTGGAGATGAACCTCAAATGCATTATGCAGGTGAAACGAGCCACACACAAAAAGTCCCTATACTAAGGTTACATTCATATAAATGTCCAGAATAGGCAAATCCATGGAGACAGAAGATACATGAGTGGTTGCCAGGGGCTGGGAAGATGGAGAGTAACTACTAAGGGGTGCAGGGTTGTTTTGAGGTGATGGAAATGTAAAATTACTCATTGTGATGGTTCTACAACTCTGAATACACCAAAATCACTGAACTGCATACTTTCAGTGGGTGAAACTATAGAATATGAGATGAAGTGAGATCTTTTTTGGTTACGTCCATTTTCTAAACTTTCTACAATGACCCTTTATCAACTGTGATTTTTACTAAAATCAGTGGTTTGATCTTTTTAATTTTTTAAGAGATTTTATTTAATAATTTTATAGAGAGGAGAGGAGAGAAGAAAGGGGTGGGAAGCATCAACTTGTTGCTTCTCGTGTATGTCTTGACTGGGGAAACCCAGGGCTCCGAACTGGAGACCTCAGTGTTCTAGGTTGATGCTTTATCCACTGTGCCACCACAGGCCAGGCAATATTTTTAATTTTTGTATTTTTAAATTTTTAAAAATTTATCCATTTTTTAGAGAGGAGAGAGAGAGTGAAAAAGTGTGGGGGTGGGGAGTGGGAAGCATCAATTCATCGTTGATTCCCGTATGTGCCGTGAGTGAACAAGCCCAGGGTTCGAACTGGCACCCTTAGCATTTCAGGTTGGTACTTTATCCACTGTGCCACCACATGTCAGGTCTTTGTATTTTCGCTTGATATTTGTTGTATTAATTAATCAACTTTATTTTACAAAACTTTTTTGAAATCATAAAATATGCTAATTTTAAATTTTTTATATTAAAAAAAAATTTTTTTTCTTTGCACTTTTCCGAAGCTGGAAACGGGGAGGCAGTCAGACAGACTCCCACATGCGCCCGACCGAGATCCACCCAGCACGCCCACCAGGGGGCGATGCTCTGCCCCTCTGGGGCGTAGCTCTGTTGCATCCAGAGCCATTCTAGCGCCTGAGCCAGAGGCCACAGAGACATCCTCAGCACCCGGGCCATCTTTGCTCCAATGGAGCCTCGGCTGCAGGAGGGGAAGAGAGAGACAGAGAGGAAGGAGGAGGGGTGGAGAAGCAGATGGGCGCTTCTCCTGTGTGCCCTGGCCAGGAATCGAACCCGGGACTCCTGTATGCCAGGCTGACGCTCTACCACTGAGCAAACCGACCAGGGCCAATATGCTAATTTTATAGGCCAGGAAACCAGCTCAGTGGTTTAAAAACGCAGGAGCAGAATGAGTAGGCCCCTGAGGAAGACTGAGTGAAATACCAGGCTAGTTGTGCTTTCAGTCTCTGCCCCACCCTCTAGGACAAAGACCCCTGATAACCGGTTAATGAGGGCAATAAAAAGAGGGACCATAGCATACCAGACACATCCAGTCAACTTTAAATTCCATTTTGAAGTTCGAACCCAGTTTTATCTGGCTGATACTTTCTTCTTGTATTCTAGCCACATATTTGTGTGTTTGACTTTTCAGGCCATGCACTGTCCTCTGTTGGTGCATCTCCTGCCCAGTAGCAGTACCCTTTCCTGGATTTACTGTTGGGGGAAATGGCTCTTTCTCCTAGTTTAGACATCAACTCTTTTCTATTTCTTTTTTTTTTTTTGTATTTTTGTATTTTCCCAAAGCTGGAAACAGGGAGGCAGTCAGACAGACTCCTGCGTGCGCCCGACCGGGATGCACCCGGCACGCCCACCAGGGGGCGATGCTCTGCCCCTCTGGAACGTGGCTCTGTTGTGACCAGAGCCATTCTAGCGCCTGAGGCAGAGGCCATGGAGTCATCCTCAGTGCCCAGGCAAACTTTGCTCCAGTGGAGCCTTGGTTGCGGGACGGGAAGAGAGAAACAGAGGAAGGAGGGGGGGTGGAGAAGCAGATGGGCGCTTCTCCTGTGTGCCCTGGCCGGGAATCGAACCCGGGACTTCTGCACGCCAGACCGACGCTCTACCACTGAGCCAACCGACCAGGGCCTCAACTCTTTTTTTTTTCTGTATTTTTCTGAAGCCAGAAACGGGGAGAGACAGTCAGACAGACTCCTGCATGCGCCCGACTGGGATCCACCCAGCACGCCCACCAGGGGGCGACACTCTGCCCATCAGGTGGTGATGCTCTGCCCCTCTGGAGCGTGGCTCTGTTGCGACCAGAGCCACTCTAGCGCCTGGGGCAGAGGCCAAGGAGCCATCCCCAGCGCCTGGGCCATCTTTGCTCCAATGGAGCCTTGGCTGCGGGAGGGGAAGAGAGAGACAGAGAGGAAGGAGAGGGGGAGGGGTGGAGAAGCAGATGGGCGCTTCTCCTGTGTGCCCTGGCCGGGAATCGAACCCGGGACTTCTGCACGCCAGGCCGACGCTCGACCACTGAGCCAACCGGCCAGGGCCTCAACTCTTTCTTTACTGAGGATTTTATCCAACAGAAACCAAATCACACATACAAGGCACAAATGGAATAAAGCAGCTGATTTTGAAATGCTTTATTAACTTTTAACTAGTAACCTTAGTAGAGTAGATGAATATAATTGAGCTGTTTGCTCTAGTCACTAGGCTAATGAGACATTTCTGAGACCTCACAAAAGAGTGCAGTGTGGAGACTGGAACTAGTTGTGTCATCTTTTCACAGACTATCACTAAGCAGCAGAGGACATTCTAAGAGCTTTCGCTACTGCTCCACACACTGTCAGAGGGAGATGAAATTCCAGGACATCTGCAGTCACACAGCACCCGGCAAGCTACAGGTAGGACAGCAGCACATACACATAAATTCTTGACCTGGGACAGCAGTTTGCAGTGTGCTGCTATAGTGCTGCACAACCCAGGTGGCTGCAGTCTACAGTTCACCTTTTCTTTACTTAAAAAGAAAATACACACACTTAAGAAACTTATCCTACATTGACTCATAGCCCAGACTGCTGTAGTATCATAAAACTAGACATTAGGTGGTTGTTTTGTTAGCTATTCCATCACTTAAAATCTTATAAGCTACTTTACTTAAAGGTTACACTTATGTATGTATTTATGGCTTAACAGGAAGGTAATTTGCTTTGCTTTTAAGAAGAACAAACAGTATAGATTTAAATAATGGTTTGTCAGAAAACATAAATGCAGAGACTGAAACAGCTATTTTAGTTTGCTACAACACTTTTCACAGCCTCTATAATATGTTTGGCACTAATTCCAAACATACACAGCAATTCACTTGAATTCCCACTCTGAGGCACTCCTTGCACTGCCAGACAACGGACCAGGATATCAGGCTCCATGGAAACAGCTGCACAGACCGCCTCCCCAATGCCACCTGGGGAAGCAAGAAATGTCAGACTCTGTTCTGGAAGCAGCTAGTCAGCCTTAATGCCCCATGATATACTGGCCTTTGAATTTGCTGGTTCCCAGGGAGAAAGATTTTTCACTAGTATTGATTCATGGAAGAAGTCATTCCCTGACTGGCCAGAAAAGTTCTCATTCTAAACTGCAGGTTTCCAAATTGCTCCCAGGCCCACCTACAGTAGGGGCTCTCTCAACCAGGGTTCCCCGGATGCTGGGGACTGTGGAACTCAGATACTCAGCTGTGAGGAACCCCAAAATGATTAAAACCAACAAGTGAACTATAAAGAAAAGAGTGACAGGCAGGCCTGAGGCGGCCAGCTTCAGAAGAGTCACTGGCAAGGTTGGCCCTGAGGTGGCTGGCACCTGGGCAGTGGGCTGGTGCAAGTCCCCTGGCCGACAGGACACTTTCCCTCCTGGTAACAGTGGGCCCTGTGCCCGGACCGTCTGCACAACAGCGTGGTTTATGTGGAGCACCCGCTTTCCTCTGGGAGTCAGGAAATTTGGCCCGTGCCCAGCACAGGGGGCTCACATGACCAGCCTCCAATAAAACTCAGAGTGCTGGGTCTCAAGTGGGTTCCTTGGGTCTGCAGTGATGCACTTTTTGCTGCAGAAGAGGGGAAAATACTTGGCAGGCCTCTCCTGGGAGGGAGGGAGCCTAAGGCATGGGGTTCTCCACCCTGACCCGTCGCCTCTGCCCTTGAAGGTCCTGGTGTGTGCCCTTTCCCTGTAGTAAATCTCAGCTTCCAGGGCACTAGGAGTGCTTCCAGAGACTCCCTGTGGATTGCGGATGTGCTCTTGGGGCCCCTGACATGCAAATACATGAAGCTCTTCATTCTCTTATTTGCCCCACCTAATGCTCCTAGGCCAAACACTTCCCACCCCCCTTTTCCTGACATACTTTTTCTGCATCTGTGTGTTCCCTGCTTACAAGACACTAATCCATTCAGGGGGGCAAACTATTACTCATTCAAACCTCGAGCAATTGTGAAGCTCTTCACGAACCCTCCCTGCCCACAATGTGAGTTAGAAACTCCTTTGTGCTGGCGATACACAAATGAGTATGGGCCTGGCCTCACCCTGAGAGAGCCAGTGTAGGTGGGCAAGTGACCCCTAAGCTGATACATTGCAAAGAGCAGTAATAACGGCTGTTGGATAAGTGGATGGCTGGAGGTGATGCCTGCAGCACTTCCAAGCAAGAAAAATACAAACACAAAAAACAAACAACAACAAAAGAAAAACACAAACACATCCTGCCAAAGCAGACTTTGAAAAGACATACCTTCTGGGTGATGATCTTCCACTGTGATAATTCGGTTACCTGTGCATTTCGCACTGGAGATGATGGTGTCAGCATCCAGGGGCTTAACGGTAAACAGGTCAATGACTCGGATAGAAATATCTGGAGAACAGCAATAACCAGTTTGGAATATGAAGTGGACTCAGAAAAAAAAGAACAACTGGGGCACATGAGGCAGCCCAAGTCCTACCTCTCCCCATCTGGAACTTCCAACATTTAGCAACAAACTGACCTTCTCTGGCAAGAGCATCAGCAGCTGCTAAGACTTCATGCAGAGTAACTCCAGCTCCAATAACTGTGACCTTGTCATTGTTACTTTGGCGAATGACCTGATATTGCACCCACAAAACAAAATGCTGTGGTTACTAGAATGCATCTCAAAATGGAAGACACTGCTACATTGCTCTTTCCTGATCCTGCTATTTTTTTTTATAGAGGCAGAGATAGACAGGGACAGACAGACAGGAACCGAAAGAGATGAGAAGCATCAATCATTAGTTTTTTTTTTCCGTTGCGCGTTGCGACTTCTTAGTTGTTCATTGATTGCTTTCTCATATGTGCCTTGACCGCGGGCCTTCAGCAGACCGAGTAACCCCTTGCTCGAGCCAGCGACCTTGGGTCCAAGCTGGTGAGCTTCTTGCTCAAGCCAGATGAGCCCGCGCTCAAGCTGGTGACCTCAGGGTCTTGAACCTGGGTCCTTCCGCATCCCAGTCTGACGCTCTATCCACTGCGCCACCACCCGGTCAGGCCCAATTTCTTTTTTTTAAAGACTTTATTTATTCATTTTAGAGAGGAGAGAGAGAGAGAGAGAAGGGAGGAGCAGGAAGCTTCAATTCCCATATGTGCCTTGACCAGGCAAGCCCAGGGTTTTGAGCTGGCAACCTCAGCATTCCAGGTCGACGCTTTATCCACTGCGCCACCACAGGTCAGGCTGATCCTACCAATTTCAATTTCACCCCTTAATAACTCACTATATAAAAGTCTAAATCAACACACTGACAAACAACACACTCTTTTTTTTTTATTTATTCACTTTTAAAGAGGAGAGATAGAGAGGGAGAGAGAGGAGAGAGAGACAGAGAGAGAGAAGGGGGAGGAGCCGGAAGTATCAACTCCCATACGTGCCTTGACCAGGCAAGCCCAGGGTTTCAAACCGGCGACCTCAGCATTTCCAGGTTGACACTTGATCCACTGCGCCACCACAGGTCAGGCCAACAACACACTCTTTTTGACAACCCTCCTTTCATATTTGTTTTACAAATTCACCTGCTTTTTGTCATGATTTTCAGTGCCAAATTACCAAGTTCTCATATATAAACATACAAAACGACCCTTTAACAAAGAAGGGGGATATGAAACTGGGATCTGAAAGACAGAGGCCCAGAAGTGAGTTTTATGGCTCATGTATGGCCAGAACAGGGACTCATAACTACTGATGGATCTGGAAAGGCAACATCTCTGGACTGCCCGGACAGCTTGCTGGGGTGAGCAGAGATTGAACTTCACCGATGAACTTAGTTAACAGAGATGTTTGGGGCATTTGCTACATGCTCTGTGCCAAGCACCTCACAGGCCCTGAGTGCTCTGTAAAGTCTGTGTCTTAGTGAGTCCATTCTGCAGCTGAGGAAAGTGAACCTCAGAGCAAGAGGAACTTTCCCAGGGCTGAGACTAGCAACCAGCCTCATCTGACATCAAACCCATGCTCTCAACAACTTGCTATTCTGCAAGCAAAGACAGACCTTTCTCCCACAGTATGGTTTCCTTCAAAGTTTCTCAACCGAAGGCTTCTGGAATTAGTCATTTCAGTAATGTTTCCCTATAGCCTTAGAACCACTGCTGACAGTACAGACATTCAGGGCTTCTAACCCATCCCATTCTGAAAATGTCCTAGCCTTTTTATACAGACACAACCCTTCTGCAAACTCAGACCTTGAGTTATCCATACCATGTGTTTTATTTTTTTAAACAAGCAAGAGAGAGAGAGAGACAGACAGGAAGGGAGAGAGATGAGGAGCATCAACTCATAGTTGTGGCACCTTAGTTGTTCACTGATTGCTTCAATGTGCCTTTAACAGGGGCTCCAGGTGAGCCAGTGACTCCTTACTCAAGCCAGCGACCTTTGGGCTCAAGCCAACAACCATGGGGTCATGTCTATAATCCTGTGCTCAAGCCAGATGAGCCCATGCTCAAGCCAGAGACCTTGGGGTTTTGAACCTGGGTCCTCAGGGTCCCAGGCCACTGTGCTACTGTCTGGTCAGGCCATTCCTTGCATATTATCATACATATTTTACCTCTCATCTTTTACCATTAGGAAGCTTATTTTGTCAGAGCAGGGAAACTATCAGGGGAGGGAAAGGTGGGAGAGAGGGGAGAAAGTTCTGCAGACAATATGACTATCATTGTAACCCTACACACACATACTCCAGAGGCAAACATATGGCCTTGAGTTAAATGTGGGAGTAGAAAGAACAAGAGAACCTGTAAGTTAACACTGAAGGTGAAACTGCAGCCTTTCCATTCACTGTTGGCCAGCTTCCTAGTGGCAGGCCATGGACTGTTCTGAATACACCTGGTTTTTTTGTGTGTTTTTTTTTAGGTTAAATGTGTATGTGGTTTTTTTGTTTGTTTCTTTGTATTTTTTTAGGTTAAATGTGTATGTGGGTTTTTTTTTTAGGTTAAATGTATATGAATACACCTGTTTTATTACAGTACTAAAGCCACTCAGCGCTCAGACAGTCATTCTGAGCACTAGCAACTATAAATTCTGGAGCAGCCTAGCCCTTAGCAATCAAGTAGATGTCACTTGTTGCTCCTTCAAGAGTGGCTACTTGGTCTTTCACATATTTAAGAATATTAATGACTTTCTAAAAGGCTTATAAGATAAGAACAGGGTATAACATTTTCCTATGCAGTACGATCTCTTGCTGCTCACTGTGAACCTTGAGCAAGCTGCTCACTTCTCTGGTCCTCATCTACAAAACAGGGCTGCTAACAATTTGTGCTTCTAGGGCTCTTGTGAGAACACAGGAGATAGAAAGTGCCCAGGATGCTCTGGCCTTTATCAACAGGCCTGCAGGTGAGGCCACATCCAATGAGCAAAAACCATCTCAGGGCCAAATAATGGCCAGTATCAAGACAGTTCATGTTCCCTTCTGTTCCTGGCCTTGAACATGCAAACCCAGAACCTCACAGATTTGTTACTCCTTTGAAATGGGTTCTATTATTTTGTTTGGCTAGAGGCTGCGAGATAAGTTATAGCTGAACTGAAATGCCTTTAAGTTGCATTCCTTTATCTTTTTTTGTGTATGTGACAGAGAGAGAGAGAGAGGGACAGAGAGGCAGGAAGGAAGAGAGATGAGAAGCATCAATGCTTCATTCGGTACCTTAGTTGTTCAGTGATTGCTTTCTCACATGTGCCTTGACTGGGGGGCTACAGCAGAGTGAGTGACCCCTTGCTCAAGCCAGCAACCTTGGGCTTCAAGCCAGCGACCTTTGGGCTCAAGCCAGCGACCATGGGGTCATGTCTATGATCCCACACTCCAGCCAGTGACCCCATTCTCAAGCTGGTGACCTCAGGGTTTTGAACCTGTTCAGAGTCCGACACTCTATTCACTGTGCCACTGCTTGGTCAGGCGCATTGCTTTATCTTTAAAAATTCAACAGAGGCTCCATTCTAAAAGCAGGAAAATTCAGTTCTGGCTGACATTGGTAGGATGTTCCTTCTGGAGGAAAAGCTGGCAAAGGTCATAATTGATTTTTGATTTTTTAAAACAACTAGAACAAAGAAAGGATGAAACCCTGACTGTGAGGATACCTGGTGCTAGCATGTGAAATGATACTAGAAGACACGGGAGAACTTAAGGTCTTACCTTGGCCTGTCCAATCTTAAAACTTTCTAGTGGGTTGTAAATAATGTCAGTTTCTGGTCGGTTGGTCCGAATGTAGCACATCCCCTAGGGTATAAGAGAAAACTAGAACTACTAGAAAGTTAAACTTAATTTCCAACTAATGAACCTTTAAAAAAAGTGGGGAGGGGGAGTAGGAGGACTGAACAGTTCCTTTTACTAAAACAAAGCACATACTTTGGAGCAAAGTATGAAAACCTACAACCACTGGCAGACAGGTCAGGTATCACCTGGTCAGGTTACTACTAAGCCAGGCAAAAGCATATGCAGGACCCTGGTAGGTGCCCTCAGTGACAAGCTTTCCATGCTGTTACTTTTCACTGACTTAAAAAAAAAGCTTTCTCAAACATATACCAACCTGTTCTGTCCCCACAGAACTTAAATTTACGGCAGGAGCACTGGCTCATGTTGAATATAAAGATCAGAACACAATGTTAAACAGTTAATTTTTCCCACAATAACTTATAATACTCCTATCTTAGAAATATCGTAAACACTGTAATATAAAATGGTTCAATATTTTCCCAGTGAGAAGATATAAATACATTTTTATCAACTTGAACATATAAACAGAACTATACCCAAATTCCTGAAGTATTTAATTTATGTGTGTATTTAGGTCATACATTTTAAGCTAATATATTAATTTAACTTTATTTATTTATTATAGAGAGGGAGGAATAGGACAGGAAGGAAGAGAGAGAGGAGAAGAGAGATGAGAGGCATCAACACAGTTACTTTAATTGTTCACTGCTTTCTCATATATGCCTTGACTAGGGGGCTCCAGCTGAGCCAGTGAACCCTTGCTCAAGCCAGTGACCTTGGGGTTCAAGCCAGTGACCTTGGAATCATGTCAATGATCCCGTGCTCAATCCAGTCACCCTGCACTCAAACTGACGAGCCCACACTCAAGCCAGTGACCTCAGGGTTTTGAACCTCGGGATTTCGAACTGGGGACCTCACTGGTCAGACAAAACTAATATATTAATTAAAAAACACAGCTTTTGTTCATTCACTCCCGTGTTATAAATCAGTTCTATTCAGAGTTTTTATTGAGATAAAATGTACCTCAGTGGAGCGCTCTACAAATTTTGACAAAGGTATACACATAACCATCACCTGAGTCCTGATTGCATTAATCTGCTCAGAAAGTTCCCTTGTGCCTCTTTCCTGTCACTCTGCCAACCCAAGCAGCAATCTCTGTTCTGGTTTTTGTCACTACAGCTTTGTTTTGCCTCTTCTGAACTTCCTAGAAATGGAATCCTCCAGCACATATGAGATCACTCTGTGTATGCACAGGCACAAAGCCATTTCCAGGACATATAAGTAAAAAAGCAAGTATAGAACAATACATACAATGTGAGCACACTTAAGTTAAAAAAATGTCTCTAATATGTTGCAATTGCTTAGAACAGAACTTTCACAATCCACTCCATGTTCATATTCACCTGTGCAGGGGTATGGGTGGGCGCAGGGCTGGGTGGTGAGAAGAGTCTGGTGACACATAGTTGGGACAAATGTGGCAGAAGCCATACTCTTGCCCTTCTGCACTATTTCTGAGGGTGGAGCCAGGCTGAGGACCCTGGGGTTTGTCTGCAGTGGAGTCCCACCAGCCACTCTCCAGCTTTCTTGATGTCAAAAATGGTGGCATGGAGTGTGTCTAAGGACAGCACCTGATAACTCCCTGCTGGAGCCCACTCCTTCAGCCCTGCCCTGCCAACAGCGCCCTGCCAAACAGCCCCGGGCTCCCCTCCTCACTGAGCCTTGCCTCGTCTAGGCCATCAGGTAGTGTTCAGCATCCCTCTGCACTGTCTGTGTTTGAAAGTGTTCATGTTTTATGTGCTTAATCTCCTTCATTGGGTAATGGTTCTATTTTTAAAAGGAGTCCTACAAGCAAATTTCCTATAATGAACATCTATTACCTTTACACTGAGAAAAAAATGGGAAAAATGCAATCATCAGTAATAAACTAGTAGCAGAGCTCAGAAGCCTTTTCCATTTGACCCAGTGTCCCCTAAAACTACCTTGGTACTGGCTGCCAGGAACACAGCATACTCTGTTGCGACTGCGTCACTTGGATAGAAAATGGTGCAGTCTGGAATGGCTCGGAACATGGCCAAATCCTCCAGGGCCATTTGGGAGGGGCCATCTTCACCTGAGAAAACAAAGCCACAACCCAACAAAAACATGAGCAAGACCAAGAAGCTAGGACCCTGTCCTCTGCTGGATAAGCAACAGCCCCTATTGCCAGTTGGTGGCGGGCAGCACAACCGTAGCAGAGCCCTGCAAAACTGTCCAATTCTTACATCAATACAGTGTCTTATAATTATAATGAGCTGTCTGTCACACATCTATCTCCCTCATAACATCACTGTGACACTCCAGATCTGGCTAATTGACCTTCCATTCCAGATCAACAAACCAGCAGTCTCTTCTTGGCCCCAAGCCTCACCAACCTCTGGCGCTCGATCACTAGGCACTGCTACTACTGTCCGAGGTGACTCGATGCTCTTCTCCTTGAACACAGGTAGCCAAGTCGGCCCCATCAAGTCTCTGTCCCTGCCCCCTTCTCCTTATGAGGATCCTCTTGGGCCCTATCCTTCCTTCTCTGCTCTTTTCTGTGAAGAGACTAGGATTTTTAGACTGAAGTGGTCTTACTTCTTAAGGCTTTCAAGGTAGCTGAGCATAACATACCTGGGGGCACCCTTGGGGTGCTATTGTAACTAAGGAGGCCTTAGGGTTTGTTTGGGAACAGTTTATGGCCAGAAACTCTGTGGAAAGGGAAAGCCCAATGTATATGAGAATGACCTTCCTCTTCTAGCTAGGAAGGGGGCCATGACTGTGCACAATGCCTTGCTGGGATAACTGTCTAACCTCAGAACTCCCAGTTCTTCTGCGTTGGACCTTGAGATACTTGTCCACTTAGCTGACTCATCTGGAAACTTTCACTGTACCCAGCCCTAGGGAAAGACCCTCAAATACCTACCTAGGTCCTCTGTACAGGTCAGCACTGAAATGCTGTTGGCTCTCCTATCTTCTCTTTCTGCTCTCTTCCCCTGTGTATGGCTCATCCAAAGACTTCTTAGCAGTCTAGTTCTCCCAGGGAGTCCCAGAGATCACTCCCAGATGTGTACTTCTAACCCTCCCCTCCCCTCCCCTCCCATCTCCCGCATTCTAGCAGCAAATATAAGCTGTCACATCTACCTATGGGTCCGGCCCCATCACAGGTACTTCAAGTGCCTCCATCCTTTTCAAGTCCTCATTTCTGTCAGCCATGACCATTATTCCCTGACATTTCCCATGCAATTTCTAGATTTCTCCATCTATCAGCAATGTGACTTCTTCCTTCAGATTTTTTCAGATTCACCCTTATTTTCTGTCCACTGCTAATGCACTCTGTAATTCAACCCTCTTCCCAAATTCTCTATTTCCTATCGTTTCCATCTAGCTGGTCCTACCAGGTTAATGCCCTGACAGTGATGTCTCCCTCAGCCTTACTCCCCAGCATCAGGATTGTCAAAGCTTCCCGTTCCATCACACCAGATGCTCCACCCAGGAAAAGCCCTGGCAGGCTGTGCTCCTCATTCCCCTGTGCCCAGAACCACACCAAGGGCAGAAAGGGATTCTGTAATGCTGGGTGGTCTCTTCACACCCAGTGTGTGGCTTGACACATTAAGAGGAACTCAGGACAGATGATTACTTCTCAATGTCTCCAAGAGTGGGCATTTTTACAGTAATATCAAGAGATCCCCTGAAAAGTTACCCAGAGTATCTGGAACTTTAAAAGTACAATATAGCCTCTTTGAAAAGTAGTTACAAATAGTCAAATGTTATGAAACTCTATGTATCTTGGCAGTTTAACAGTTCACATACTGATCTTTCTCTGTAAAGTAGAAAGGCTATCAAGTTGATAGCATTAAGAACTCATACCAATGGATACCCCGCAGTGGGACCCAATAAGGTTGATGTTGGTGTGAGAGATGGCTCCCATCCGGATCTGATCAAATGCTCGGGTAAGAAATGCAGCAAAAGTGCTAACAAAAGCGATGGTCCGATCACGGAAGGCACATCCTAGTGCCACGTTCACCTGTAACACCAAGAATGTAGATCAGAACACTCCTGGACATGCCCCCCCTTACCCTCACTGCCCCGTTTCCCCTTGCACAGCCTAGAGTGCATGGTTCCCAGGATAAGACCCCTCCTGGCTTACTCCACCCCAGGCACATAACCAGGGAAAGCCCAAACCTGGCAAACCCAGTGTCCCCTGAAAACTGCCAGAAACCAGAGGAATTGTGGTGCTGACCTGGCTTCTCAAATCCTAGAAAATAAAACTTGGGACACTCATGGCCAACCCCCACTCCTCAGGGGTCTTTCTGTTGTCCCCTTCCCAAACTGGTACAGCTTTCTCCCTGCCCCCTATGTGAAAGTCTCACCTCACACCTCCTGGGACTGAGAGCTGAACAATGGAGGCTCTCCCCTCTGCCTCCTGACCACTGTGCTGCCAGGAGACATGGCGGCCCTGCACCTACGTCAGGCCCCCTCGCCATGCTGAATCTCATCCTCTTCCTTTTTCAAGGGCACCTCTGACTATACAATTATGCCCTCCCCTCCTGTATTCAATCAGTTTCTCCCTTTCTCTTGGGTTTGCTCACCATTTGAATCTGTGCCATCTTCCATCTTTCCCCTCCAATCTCCACCTTGTTCTGCCTCCCCTCAGAGACAGCCCTTCAGCGATGTCTCCTTCACAACTCACATGGTCCTCACTGCCTGCCTGGCCTCTTTCTGCCTTGACTTTGACCCTCAGCAGCATTCCGCAGGACAACTCCCTTCCCCCACTGGATGCTGCTGACGCCCCTGCCCCTGCCTGATGGTGCACATCTCATCCCCTAGGCCACTGTGCTGGGATGAGTCCTGGGGCTTGGTCACACCCTTCCTCATTTCCTTCCTTCACGGGACTCACATGAAGTTGTGGCCGGCAAAAGCCCCATATAATTTGGCCCTTGGTGACCTTTCTGAACCAATTTCATTTTGTATTCACAATGCTTCTGCCACTTTGCCCCTTTTTCTGTTCCACAAACATTTCAAATTTGGGCCTGCCACAGAGATAGCTGTGCCGTCTGCTGGAAATGCCATCTCCCAGTTCTGTGTATGACTGACTCCTTGTCTCTTTTTAATTTTTTTCCATGGATTTGAGGGGGGGGAGAAAAAGGGAAAGGGGTAGAGGAAGAGGGAGGAGAAAGGGAAGAGGAAAAGGGAGGGGAAGGGGAAGGGGAAGGGGAAAAGGAGGGGGAAGGTAAGAGAGAAGGGGAAGGGGGAGAGAGAAATACCAATTCATTGTTGCACTTAGCTGTTCCAATTTTAGTTGTGCATTCATTGGTTGCTTCTTGTACGTGCCCTGACCAGCGATCAAACCTGCGACCTCACTGTGCTAGGACTATGCTCTATCCACTGAGCCATCTGGTCAGGGCATTGACTCCTTGTCTCTTAAGTCTCAGCTTAAATGTCACTTCTTATGAGAGGCTGTCCCTGACCGGCACTAGTCACACTCTCACTAGCCTCCAGTTTCACCATGGCACTGGATACTACCTGTTTAGCTACTGCTTTACTAGTTTTCTTCTAACTCTAAGAACACGTCAGTAGGCAGAGTATATAACTGGTGATTGAAGGAATCATCAGTGAGTTGGAGAGCAAGCTTTTTGATAGGAGGCTCAATTCAGAAAATTATGGATTGTATTTTTTCCCATTCAAAATGAAAATAGCTTAATGGGACAGAAAAATGTAGACAGTCTTACAATTGTGATGACCTACTTTACTGAACAGGGGACCTTAAATTCCAACATTGACAGAGCCAGGGAAGCACTGCGAGTGAATGAATAGGCTGCTGGGAGGCAGGGACACGGCCATCTAAATGGCTCTAGCTGACTGGTGGCAGAAGAGTTGCCATCCTAGTGTTGCCAGATTTTCCCTTCAGAGAATCAGAAATTCAGATTCCATATAACATCTGATGTTTAAAAGCTGGCAACTAATTAAAAAAATTTCTAATTACTACTTGTTCCAAATAAAATATTTCTAGTGGTCATGTGCAACCTGCTGGCCCCATAGCTTTCCAGCCAGTGCTGTTTTTTTGCCTCTACAATATAAAGATAGATGGGCACTGTCCTACGTACTGGCACCATGCGTTAGAAGTCAAGGTGTTTACCAGCGTTAACTCCTTTCTCTCTTTGAGAAGAGGCTGTGGGGGTGTATGCACATGTAAAAAAACCTCCCTGCATTAATATCACGCTAGGGAGAGAGGAAGCACAGATAAGCAAAACAGCTTTACCCAAACCCACAGCCCTACTTGCATTCTTGAGGCTGTAATCAGCACAACATCTGAGTATCTATGACATATTAGGTCTCTACACTACAGTGAAGAGAGAGAAATCACAGTCCCTTGAAGTTCTCTCAACCTACTGGCTTCTGGGTGGTTGTAGGCTTGCTTGATTGTGAGCTGGGCAGAAAGAGCAGGGCCACTTAGATCTATTAAGGAGCTCAGCATGCTTTGGGCCTGGAGCCCTGGGGTCAGATGGCTATGGCCTACTGCGACAGGGAGCTGGGCAGTCTCTCACACTCCTCCCGACAGCCTCTGCCTAGCTACTCTCTACCCATTTCCCTGGAGACTTTTTTATTCTTCCCCAGTACTTTAGCTTTTGTAAATGCAAAGAAAAACTGTAAAGTAGGCTGGGTCTCCTGTGTCCAGTGGGCCAATGTTAATCAATGAGAAGACCCAAGAGGGACAGCACACGCACCATGTTTTGCTCGGCAATAAAACACTCAATGAAGCGCTCAGGATGCTCCTTCTTGAATATCTCAGAGAAGGTGGAGTTCTTGGTGTCGCTGTCCAGCACAATGACTCTATCATTTGCATGGCCCAACTTAGCCAGAGCCAAACCACAGGCTTTCCGAGTGGCTACCTAGAAGAGTCAAACAGTTGAGTGTCTTAGAATGTATGTAAAAGGAAGGTGAAATTGTGTAGTACAAATTGTCATCTATCTAAACGAAGAAAAAAATTCTGTGATTTACCAATAATCTTCTTTAGGGTCATAAAAACAGACTGCTGCTGGTTTTTCTTAAATTCATATTTGGCTCACTGGGTATCAATTTCTCAAAAATAAACTTATTCTTCTGTACCCTTTCTATAGTTGATTTAAAACAGAGGTCTCAAACTCACGGCCCGCCGAACAATTTTGTGCGGCCCACAGACTAATCCACGAAGCTCAAAATATTTTGGATAAAATTAAGTAAGCCCGTGGATTAGTCTGCGGGCCGCACAAAATTATTTGGCGGGCCGTGAGTTTGAGACCCCTGATTTAAAATGTTAAATTTAAAATTTCCCTAAATGTAAATGCCTCTGTGAGTTTTCAGCTAAAAAACTGTTAATACTCAATGCAAAAATTAAAATGCAGAACTTTAGAACACTGATACCAAAAATAAGGAATTCCATTAGAATACATTTGAGACTGGACTGAGACTGAATTTATGAATTTAGGGGAGGACTTTTTTTTTTTTTTTTTTTTTTTTTTTTTTTTTTAGCGATAGACAAGAAGGAGGAAGAGATGAGAAGCATCAACTCAAAGTTGCAGCACTTTAGTTGTTCACTGATTGCTTCTCATACATGCCTTGACCAGGGGGCTCAGGCCAAGCCAGTGGCCTTTTGGGCTCAAGCCAGCAACACTGAGATCATGTCAATGATCCTGCACTCAAGTTGGTGACTCCCCATTCAAGCTGGTGAGCCTGTGCTCAAGCCGGATGAGGTCGCACTCAAGCCAGTGACCTCAGGGTTTCGAACCTGGGCCCTCCATGTCCCAGTCTGACACTCTATCCACTGCACCACTGCCTGGTTAGGCAACTTTAAACACTTATAATATTGCCTGACCAGGTGGTGGCGCAGTGGATAGAGCATCGGACTGGGATGCGGAAGACCCAGGTTTGAGACCCTGAGGTTGCCAGCTTGAGCGCAGGCTCACCTGGTTTGAGGAAAAAGCTCACCAGCTTGGACCCAAGGTCGCTGGCTCGAGCAAGGGGTTACTTGGTCTGCTGAAGGCCCACAGTTGGGGCACATATGAGGAAGCAATCAATGAACAACTAAGGTGTCGCAATGAAACACTGATGATTGATGCTTCTCATCTCTCTCCGTTCCTGTCTGTCTGTCCCTATCTATCCCTCTCTCTGACTCTCTGTCTCTGTAAAAAAACAAACAAAAAACAACAACAAAAACAAACAAAAAAAACCTTACAATATTAATTTGAAGAACTTGTAAAACTCAATACCAGGAAGACAAACAATCCAATCAAAAAATGGGCAAAAGAAATGAATAGACACTTCTCCAAAGAGGATATACAGATGGCCAATAGGCATATGAAAAAATGCTCAACATCACTAATCATTAGAGAAATGCAAATTAAAACCACAATGAGATTATCATCTCACACCAGTCAGAATAGCGTTCATCAACAAAACAACACGGAATAAGTGCTGGCGAGGATGTGGAGAGAAGGGAACCCTCCTGCACTGCTGGTGGGAATGCAGACTGGTGCAGCCACTGTGGAAAACAGTATGGAGATTCCTCAAAAAATTAAAAATCAAACTGCCTTTTGACCCAGCTATACCACTTTTAGGAATATACTCCAAGAACACCATAGCAATGTTTGAAAAAAAGAAATGCACCCCCATGTTTATGGCAGCATTGTTCATAATAGCGAAGATCTGGAAACAGCCCAAGCATCTGTCAGTGGACAAGTGGATTAAAAATCTTGGTACATATATACTATGGAATACTACTCAGCCATAAGAAATGATGACATCGGATCATTTACAACAACATGGATGGACCTTGATAACATTATACTGAGTGAAATAAGTAAATCAGAAAAAAACTAAGAACTATATGATTCCATACATAGGTGGGACATAAAAATGAGACTCAGAGACATGGACAAGAGTGTGGGGGTTACGGGGGGGGGGAGGGAAGGGGAGGGGAGGGAGGGGGTTAGGGGAAGGGAGGGGCATAAAGAAAACCAGTTAGAAGGTGACGGAAGACATTGGACTTGGGTGATGAGAATGCAGCAGATGTCAAAATAACCTAGAGATGTTTTCTCTGAACATATGTACCCTGATTTATCAATGTCACCCCATTAAAATTAAATAACAAAAAAGAAGCAGCAAATTATTTTTTAAGTAAGCTACTTACTGAAGTATAAATACATACCTAAAGCATACAAGTAACAAGTATATTGCTCAATACAAGTAGAACATGGAGACTGTAGTTGATAATACTATTATATAATTGAAATTTGCTAAGAGTAGAACTTAAATGTTCTCACAAAAATGGTAATTAAGTGAGATAATGGAAGTGTTCATTAACTCAATGGGGGGAACTCTTTCACAATGTCTATGTATATCAAATCATCATGTTTTACACTTAGAAATCTTACAGTTTTACTCATCAATTGTACCTCAATAAAGCTGAAAAAATAAAAAAAAAACCATAATATTAATTTGAGTGAGCCCTTAGCTTTTTGCTAGGTCGTTTCCAATTTTATCATCATAACCAATGGTGCAATCAACATTCATTCTGACTGGCAGTCTAGCCTTGCAGACTTGCTACCAACTGACCCACTACCAACAAATACGCCCGACTATCGCATGCACTGTTTTGTTCCTCCAGTGTCATTGCTATGAAGAAAGGAGTTCAAAAGCTTAGGCTGGAGGCCGGGCTCAACTGTGTGGTTTCCCGGGCAGCTGCAGATTTGAAACAATTCTGTCTGCAGAGTGCACAACATGATCCCCTGCTGACTGGAGTATCTTCAAGTACAAATCCCTTCAGACCCTAGAAAGTCTGTTCTTTTTTGTAGTAAAATAAATCTTTGAAGGTGTTCTAAACAACTTTTCATGGCTGCTGATATTCAGAGACCGAAATTTGAAGCCTGTACAGAAAGCTAATTCCTGTAACACGTTCCATACTACAACACTTCTGCTCTGTCAGTCCTTAACATCTACCTCTGAATTTTCATGAATTTGTTTCAGAAAGGTAATTATTTTATATACACTGGCAGTAGCAAATAAAATACTTAAAAAAGTTAAAAAAACATTCATTCTGATTTGACATATCTGCACGTTTGTACAGATATTTCTGTAGGACAAATTCCTGAGTTGCACTGCTAGTTTCAAGTGTGTGAACAATTAAAACGTTAACACATTGCCAAAGTACCCTTCGTTAATATATGTTTTTCTTATTAACTGACTTTTCCTTTTTCATGTTTTCTAATTTCTTGATTAGTTAATTAATTTTTGACCCATATCAAGAAAACATAAGCAACACTCAGAATGTCCCCAAATAAATAAGGGAAATAAAGGTCAGAAAATATTTTCTTCCTTCCAGGTTCACACATTGTTTCCTTAGGTCCTGAAGACCCCATCTATTTTGGGTCTGCTGCAATATATTGAAAGCAAAATAAAAACAATGATAAAAAATGAAAAAGTTGCCTCACCAGGCAGTGGCACAGTGGATAGAGTGTCAGCCTGGGATGCTGAGGACCCAGGTTCGAAAACCCAAGTTCACCAGCTTGAACACGGGCCCACCAGCTTGAGCGTGGCATCATAAACACTATCCCATGGTTACTAGCTTGGCTGCAGCCCCCTGGTCAAAACACGTATGAGAAAGCAATCAATGAACAACTAGGGTGCCACAACTACGAGTTGATGCTTCTCATATCTCTCCCTTCCTGTCTATCCCTTTTTCCTCTCTCTCTAAAAATTAAAAAAAAAGTTTTATGAAAAAGCTTTATGTTCAGGGTTTCATGTACAATTTGTTTCCTTTTTGAGAAATTGGTTTTTGATAAATTGGCTCGCTTTCTCAGCCAGGCCCCCATCCTTAGAGCAGACATAGAATTGTTTAATGCACAGAAGACTGCCAAACCACAGACTGAATTTAGGAAGCAAGCGACAGCTACACAGCACTAGATGCTACTTAGCATCAAGTGACTGAAAAGAAAACTAAGACTTAAGTTAAATGTGACAGCAAATAAAACATCAGATAGTAAAAGAGAAGGTAAACCCATCTTTATTACTTATAACCTTTAAATGCCATACTTTCTAGTAATTGGTTCACCCATGGAGATCAGAGTAAATGAAGAGCCCTGTGGATTTAGGAAGAAAAGCAGAGAAAAAAGCAGTTCGCTTACCTTGTTATTGATATCGTAAACAGGTAGAGAGGTCATCTCTATGTCTGTGATGTTGACTTGAGGCACGTCTTCAACAGGGGGTTTTGGTTCAAGATGCCTGTTGGTCTCTATCTGGCTCTCAATTAGTTTGATAATTGCATCTACTCTTTCTGCTGGCATTGGCCTTACATGCCAATTTTCTGTATCCTCAACGCCTGCAACCAAAGGAATAAAAGACATTCATCCATAAATATTTACTGAGCACCTGTTAGGTTATCTGAAAGACATCTGATGGAGATGATGTCAGCCAAGGACCCATGAGACTAAAAACCTGGCACTGCTTGAGATCATACTACACTCCCAGAGGACAGCCTGGACAAAGGCCCAGAGGCTCCTGAGGGGCCCCTGTGCTGGTAAATGGAGGAGTGACTGAGGGAGAGGAGGCTGGAGAGATGGACAAGACAAACCATGGGTATACGGAGTTTTGAGTTCTGTCCAGAGTAAGATGGGAAACCACTGAAGTGTTGGAGTGTGGAAGGTGACTGATCAGAACTGTACTGTAGAAAGACCGCCACAGGAGCCCTGTGGGGACTGGCGTGTGCAGTTAGGGAAAGATGGCAGGGGCCTGGGCAGAAGAGATGGAAAGGAGTGAACAGTTTTGAGATATACTTCACAGGCAGAAATCAGAATTGATGGTGGACTGGTATGTGTGGAGGGAGCATGTAAGGGAGAAGCAGAGGCAAGGATGATACCCAGGTTTCTGCAAGAAGCAAATTGGTCAAATGGCCATTTCCTGAACTGGGGATACCAGAGTAAGACTATATTTTCGGGAGAAGTCATATAACAGCTTTATTCTAAAAATTTGATATTAAACACACCAGGAATCACACCCTTTGCAACTATTTACACTTAAGATAAGTAACTTCAGGTGTCAGCTTTGAAATCTGCAAGGATTCACATTTAAGACTTTGAAAACCCCTTCCTTCCCCAGGTCCTCAGTTTCAGAGCTCTCTCTCCTGAAGGCACCACTTTACTAGTTGCCCGTGTTTTCCCTGACAGGATGGACACAGGCAGGCAAGCATGCATATGTTTGTGTGTACACACCCTTATTTACATATCTGCTCATGCACATAGCAGCACCTTCTCACTTTGCACTCCTGTGGAGATTGTTCCCTGCCAGTCCTCTAACTAAGAAGATTATCATCACAGCCACTCCCGTGTATAGGCCCCAAATCACTGCTCATTTGTTGGGGGTCTGGGCTTGCCCACCCCCGCCCCAATTAGACATGCTATCTATAAAAGCCAAGGAGAGCAAGAGCCTCCAACACATATAGTCACTGTGTATTACGTCAGTTGTCTGCCTGGTCAGCCTGAATTTTTTGCCTTGTCTTCTGTGCATACAAATGTTTCTAATAACTCCAAGCAGAAAAAAACAAACAAACAAAAAAAACTTGTTTACTTGGAATGCCCCGGCCCTTGAAGGTCTTGGCAATTATGGCAGTGGGCTTGTTCTTCACTTGAGTTGCTTGCCAGAACACGTCACAGAGGGCCTCAACGTTACGGCCATCCACCACGTAAGTATTCCACCTGTCAATCAAGGAGGAGCCCAAGTTACAAGGTGAAGAGGAGATGGGGCAGAAAGAGGTGATAAAAAACAGGACAGTTACCCAAAGGCTTCGCAGCGCTTCTGATAGATCTCTATGCAGTTCTCAATGGGCAAGACGCCACTGTGGCCCAGGCGGTTGACGTCGAAGATGGCCATGAGATTATCCAGATTGTAGCGGGAGCCGAAGGCCAATGCCTCCCAGAGAGAGCCTCCCCAAGACTCGCCATCTTTCACGAGGCAGAACACTCGGTAGCTAGGGCAAGCCAAAAGAGGTTTAGGACCCTGCTCGGGTCTCTTCAAGGCCACTCAAAGAAATATATTTCATGGAGAGAAACAAAGAAACAAGACTGAGGCAACTGCTTCTGGTCATCGAGTTCTGAAGACTATCTTCCTTGTCCACGCTGTTCAAACTCAACATCCGAGGAAACAGCTTTAAAAGCTTGGGCGTTATGAGGTGGGCTTCACCTTTGGCTAATTTTCTCATTCTAGTTATAAAAGCTATTTCTGGGTTATCTGCCAATTCTCTGGACTCAACAAACAAGCGGGGATGGGAAGAAAGCAGCTCCTTTAAACACCCAAACATTTATATACAATATACAGTTTCTTGGTTACTTCCATTTTGAGCACTGCTACCTTCTATTCCTAATGTTACAAATTTATTTACAATAATCGTAACAATCAAGACATTCTACCTCAGGAACATACCTTTTGTTGGAAATGGTAAACTGTGCAGCAGAAATATGAAACATTTATATTAATAAAACACAATCCAGACCCCACAAAAATGCTGTAAATTTTAAAAAGCAATTATCTACAGAATAGGGACTAATAGAGACACTACTGAGAGATGAAAAATGTCAACAGACTTATCAGAAATGGAGCAGAGCAGCTGCCTGAGCAGTCGTGGAAGCATGAAGTGCTTCTAGAGGGGCCACCTGGGCTGGGACTGGGGACTAAGTAGCTCTGGACTCAGGCACACTGGGGGGTCACAGAAGTAGAACATGTACACTACCATCGCCAACCCTGCCCCCCACCCAAGCCACCTGCCTCCACCTTGTTCCCATTTCAGCAGCAGCGGGGCACTGATCTGCCTGTCTTCAAAAAGGCAGATCCATTCCAGAAAAAGAAACCTTTGATTATATTAATATTTAGGGGTCCCCAATGCAAAGGTAAATGTGCCATCTGTTCCCTCTCCAGTAAGAAAGCTCACAGACATGGGAAACAAGATGTTTTTCTTAGGAAAAATTAGAGTCCTAATAAACTGGATTCTATACTGCAGGCAGCACTTAGAATCCAACCAGAGATGCCAGAACAGTTTCCAGAAATACAATTTTTTTTTATTAATGAGAGGCAGGGAGGCAGAGAGACAGACTCCTGCATGCACCCTGACTGGGATCCACCTGGCAAGCCTACTAGGGGTGCTCTGCCCATCTGAGGCCGCTGCTCTATTGCTCAGCAACTGAGCTATTTCAGTGCCTGAGGGGAGGCCATGGAGCCATCCTCAGCACCCGGGGCCAACTGGATTGACCATTTGAGCCATGCCACTGGAGGAGGAGGAGGAGGAGGAGGAGGAGAGAGAAGAAAAAGGGGGAGTGGAAGGGTGGAAAAGCAGATGGTCGCTTCTCCTGTGTGCCTTGACCAGAAATTGAACCTGGGACTTCCACATGCTGGGCTGATGCTCTACTGCTGAGCCAACAGGCTAGGGCCAGAAATACAATTTCTATACTGCTTGAACACTGGTGACCTGAATTTTCAAAATAATCAGTCTTCCCAAAGTAATAAGCCATAAATAAAGCCAAAGTGCCTGGTGTGGGATGGGGACTAAGTTAAGTGGTTTCTAGGTAAGTACCTTACCTGGCCTTGTCGAAGTACTTGCCAGTATATGCCATCCCGCATGCAGCCCCCAGTCCTTGTCCGAACCATCCAATTGCTGCATCAACAAATGCCAGTTGCTGTTAAGAGAAGGGATCAAATGAACCTAGGTGTGCCTGCAGAACACAGGTATCGGGAAGTTCAGTATTAGGCCAACTTCTGGCATCAAGCACAGGCTGTTCCTCAGCACAGCCCTACCCACCTTGTGGAGGGACTTCCTTTTCACTACACCCGCATGCATCACAAGTCTCAGATCACAAAGACAGGGGAGCCACAGGTAATCAATGCAATGTGGCAAGGGCGACTGCAGCTTTGGGAACACAGAGGGAGGCTTTTCTTCCACATGGCAGCCTCAACAGAGCCCAAGAGCAAAACAAAAAGCCTAAGCATGAACTCTGCCATTTCACAAGGCCTTTTATCTAGCCATGCACAAAGCCAATGCTTTGGAGAATACAGGTTCGTAAGACACACTGAACTTATTCATCCTCTTGCTGCTGCTACTACCTCAGCCTGGCCAGACATCTCTCCTCCATCACTGCAGTGGCCCTTCTGCTCCTCCACAGCCATCTGCAACACAGCTGCCAGGGGGAGCTGTTAAAAACTAAGCTTGCTCATTATTCTCTGCTAAGAACCGACCAAGGGCTTGCCATCTTGTGCCAGTAGAGCCCAAGTTCTTTTTTTTTTTTTTTAATAAATGTTTATTTTATTGATTTTAGAGAAAGGAAAGGAGAGAGAAGGAGAAACAGGAATGTCAATCTGTTCCTGTATGTGCCTTGACCAGGGATCGAACCAGCAACCTCTATGCTTCAGAATGATGCTCTAACCAACTGAGCCATCTGGCCAGGGCATGCCCAAGTTCTTGTATTAGCCTGTCTACTCTGGCCTCCCCCTCACCTTCTACTCTCCCTCCTACCACTCTGGGTACCGCAGCTTCCTTGCTGACCCTTGAATGCACTGAGCACATGCCTGCCTCAGGGTCTTAGCACTTGTAGCTCCCTCTTCCCCAAGTGCTCAGTGTTCATGCCCAAATAAGTACACAGCTCACTCTCTCACCCCTCCCAAAATTCTGCTTGAATGTCAGCATCACCACCTTCCTGGACTGTCACTTTAAACTAGTACCCACTATCCCTCCACTTCCCTTGGATCCAGGATGCTCAGCCCTATCTGACATGCTAGCTACCTATTTCCAGGTTTCTTGTCTGCTCCCTTCTCCATTCAAACGTCAGCTCCAATCAAGCAGAAGTTGATTTGTGTTGTCACTTCCATGGATGAGTACATGTTAGTCTCAGATCCTTCTCCCATTCTGCTCCTCCCAGGGCTCCTGACCTTCCTTAGCTTTCTCCATATGCTCTATGATCCCAGAGACTCTCTCTCCGTTTTGCATCTCTATCTCCACAGAACTGTCCCACTGAAGTTTCTCCTGATGTCACCTCTAGCTCCATCCTTTTCCCTATGGTCCCCACCTTACTCTTATAACAAGCTCTGGCTCCCAGTTGCCTTGCATGCCCTTGAACCCAACCTGGGCTCTGCACTGAGACCAACTCTGCTTCTTTCTGGCTTTAAAGTGGGAGCAAGTGAAACCAACCTCCTCAAGGCTTTACTTTGTGGATCGGATGGAGATGAGAGCCCTCCTTGGGTTGCAGGAAGCTGTAGGACTGATTGATAAGATTGGTGGGGGCTTGGTGGGGCACCAGCACAATGCTGGCATAGCAGAAGTACCCCGACATGGGTTCCCTTCTTTTCTCCAAGAACACTTATGCTATGGAGGGAGACACTCAGCACAACTGAGGGGAGCCAAGAGCTAGAATAAAAGATGCATACAAGGTGCTATGGACACCAGAAAAAAAACATGGACACCAGAAAAAAAACATTCTTTCTACGTTCTCATCTTTGTTCCGGCATAAAGTACCCATCAAGAACAACTTTACAGCCTGACCTGTGGTGGCACAGTGGATGGAGTGGCCACCTGGAATATTGAGGTTGCTGGTTCAAAATCGCGGGCTTTACCAGTCAAGGCACATATGGGAGTTGATGCTTCCTGCTCCTCCCTTTCCCTCTCTTCTAAAATAAATAAATAAAATCTTTAAAAAAAAAAGAAAAAGAGAACAACTTTACGAAAACGCCTTTTGGTTCCTTTCCAGGACTGCTTGGCTGGAAAAAAACAAAAGAGCAGATAAACAAAACAAAGGTCTGAGTGGGAACGGTAGCACTGTAAGCCCCCCCTCCAGCCTTCAGCACCACAAGGGCTCTAAGGGAATCCAAGTACCTCTGTCAGTGACACCCCCAAGCTTTAGCAGTCGGCCTTCTAACATACTTGTCTGTGTTAAGACACTCGCATCCCAGGAACACTGGTTCCTCTGCCTGTAGTGGAGTCATTTACTCCATTCCCAGCTAAAGCCAAGATGGACCATGCTTCTGTATATTTTCTTTCTTCCAATTTTATCTGCTGATTAAATCTGATGAACACAAATTCTGGCAACTGAACAGTGTCCGGCCTGCTACTGCATGCCAGAAAGCCTATTTATCCCGCTAAGGCCAATATCTCCAATTATTTGATAGGATAGCAGTGGATATGAGATCGTCTAGGCACCTTTCCTTTTTCTAAACCAGAGATCTAAATGCTTATACTGTGTTTGTACACCCATATTTATTTGATTTTTATTGTAAAGGAAGTTCAAGCTTATAGCAAAGTTTTAATAGTGCAATAATGTACCATGTTCTCTTCACCTAGTTCACCTACTATTACTAATGGACCACTTTTATTTCATCTCTATCCTTCTACACATTTTATTTACTTTTTGCCAAACCTCATTTGAGATTATGTTTCAGACACCAAGACAAAGAGTCATAACTATGACCCCAGGTACTTGAGCAATATTCTGGCTTTGTTTTTAATCTACTTGCTGCTGCCCAGATCTGGGGTTTCTGTTTGTACATGGTGCTCTACCAGTTGAGTTTTACATGATTTGCTCAGGACACATCAAACTTTCAGGCAGCATCAAAGAGCTGCACATTCTTCTAGATTGATCTTGCTTTTAACATTCCTTTTCTTTCCCATCCCCCAATGTAATGAGGTACCTGACACCGTACCTAGTCTAATGAGAAAGTCCCTCACTGTTGTCAAGTCAGATATACACAGAAATGAAAGAGGAAGTTGACTGACAGGGGTAGGATATCCCTCCAAATTCAACCCAATTTTCCTTGAGCTTAGCAAGCTGGATTTGTTAATGTTAAGTCCTCCCAGGTGACTGAGGAGGGGAATAGCATGATCCTGCCAAGGGGATATTTAGAGCTAGGTGGTGTGGGGCAGGGCACCACAAAAGGAAAGGAAGGGTGGCCAGCTGCCACAAGTCATCCTTCCTACCACATAACCTCACTAGAATGCCTTTTAGATTTTTATGAAGTGCTAGAGTATGAATGTTTGTGTCACCCCAAAATCCGTATGTTGAAAACCTATGTTGAATGCCCAAAATGACAGTATTAGGATGTGGGGTCTTTGTGTGGTGATTAAGTCACTAGAGAAGAACATTCAAGAATGGGATTAGTGTCCTTACATAAGAGGCCCTAGAGAGACTACTTCTTCCATGTGAGGATACAACAGAAGTCTGTGACCAGGTGGAGGACCCTCATCAGAACACGACCATGATGGTGCCTTGATCTTGGACTTTAGCCTCCAAAGCTGTGGAAAATAAATTTCTATTGTTTATGAACTACCCAGTCTGTGGTATTTCAATATAGCAGCTCGAGTGGACCAAGACATAAGGCAAAGAAGAACCAAAAAGATAAACAGAGCCCATTTCAAGCCTTGTGACATGGTGGCTTTAAAAGTAAGTTTAAACAAGCGTCTGAGTAGGCCCAGCTCCAATGCCTGCTTACCTTGCAGAGGACAAATCGGTCATTGTTTATATTCTCTGGGTCCTCCTGTTTATATCTCATGATGTGAAAGAACAGCACAGACATTATCTCGGAAGCACTGCTGAATGATGTGGGGTGGCTGAAAGATATGGCACAGGTTATTTCTCACAGATGACTCCCAGGGATATGGTGCATGGGGAGGCTTTTCAGCACATGGACTCCTCAGACCAGAAGCAGCAGTCATTACTCCCAGCCCAGAAAAAATCCAGCCAAGAAAAGGGGATGCAGGGCCACTGCTTCCCAAGCTCACAGATTTTAAGGCTGCTTTAAGGCCCAGTAACTTCAGAACCTGGTGACTCCATAAGTTCTTGAACATTCTTCCACTTGTTTGAATTCATCTGTGATATCATTAGTCACAAATACCATGAAGCAGAAATAGGCCCATGTATATGGTCAACTAATATTTGACAAGGGAACCAAGAATACACAATGGAGAAAAGAGTGTCTCTTCAGGAAATGGTGCTTGGAAAACTGGATATTCACGTGTAAAAAAATGAAACTAAACCCCTATTATTACAACGCTCACAAAACTAACTTGAAATAGAGTAAATGTAAGACCAGAAACCATTAAACTCCTAGAAGAAAACACAGAAAAAAGGCTCCTTGACATCGGTCTTAGTAATGATTTTTTGGATATGACACCAAGCAATGAAATAAAATAAAGCGTGACTACACCAAACTAAAAAGCTTCTGCAAAGCAGAGGTAACCATCAACAAAACAAAAAAGACAACCAACCACATGGGAAAAATATTTGCAAACCACGTATCTGATAAGGGGATAATATCCAAAATATATAAAGAACTCATAGAACTCAATAGCAGAAACCCCTAAATAATTCAATTAAAATGGTCAAAGGACTTGACCTTTTCCTAAAGATATTCACATGACCAACAGGTAAATGCAGAGATGCTCAACATTACTAATCATCAGGGAAATGCAAATCAAAACCATAATATGCTATCAACTCCCATTATGGTAGAATGGTTATCATCAAAAAGATAAGCAGCAGGTGTTGGTGAGGATATGGAGAAAAAGAAGCCTTGTCCACTGTTAGTGGGAATGTAAATTGGTGCAGCCACTATAGATAAAAGTATGGAGGACCCTTAAAAAATTAAAATTAAAACTACAATATGATCCACCAATTCCACTTCTGGGAATATATGCAAAGGAAATAAAAACACTATGTCGAAGAGATATCTATGCCGCTATGTTCATAGCAGCATTATTTACAATAGCTAAGACATAGAAACAACCTAGCTGGCCACAGAATGAATAAAGACAATGTGGTGCATGTATACAATGGACTATATTTCAGCCACAAATAAAAAAGGAAATTCTGCCATTTGTGACAACATAGAAGAAACCTGAGGGCATTGTGCCAAGTGAAATAAGTCAGACATAGAAAGGCCAATACCATATATGTGATCTCATATGCAGAATCTAAAAATAAAAACAGAAAAACAAACTCATAGAAAATGGATCATCAGATTTGTGGTTACCAGAGGTGGGGGTTGGAGGAGGGGGAATTAAAAGTAGGTGGTCGCCCTGGCTGGTTGGCTCAGTGGAAGAGCGTCGGCCTGGCGTGCAGAAGTCCCAGGTTCGATTCCTGGCCAGGGCACACAGGAGAAGCGCCCATCTGCTTCTCCACCCCTCCCCCTCTCCTTCCTCTCTGTCTCTCTCTTCCCCTCCCTCAGCCGAGGCTCCATTGGAGCAAAAATGGCCCAGGCGCTGGGGATGGCTCCTTGGCCTCTGCCCCAGGCGCTAGAGTGGTTCTGATCGCGACAGAGCGACGCCCCGGAGGGGGCAGAGTGTAGCCCCTGGTGGGCGTGCTGGGTGGATCCCGGTCGGGCGCATGCGGGAGTCTGTCTGTTTCTCCCTGTTTCCAGCTTCAGAAAAATACAAAAAAAAACAAACAAACAAAACAAAAACAAAAGTAGGTGGTCAAAAGATCCAAACTTCCAGTTATAGGAGAAGTACCAGGATCATAATGTATAACAAGATGATGACACTTAACACTGTTGTATAGTATATGTGAAAATTGTTAAGAATTGTTAAGATCCTAACAGTGCTCATCACAAGGAAAAAACTTTTTTCTTTTTTTGTATCTGTATTTGATGATGGATGTTAACTAAACTTATTGTGATAATCATCTCACAATATATGTAAGTCAAATCATTATGCCATATAGCTCAAACTTATACAGTGCTATACGTCAGTTATATCTCAATAAAATGAAAGTTTTTATTAAAAAAAGTGCCACAAACAAGATCCCATTCTATTACCTAAAGTTAATTTCTTTTAGGAAGTGAATGGTAGGACTGAGAAGTTTCTCATAGTGGAGTAACTTAAGGCTCTTACTGAATGCCAATGATTTCTGCTTTTATTTATTTATTTTTTAATTTATTTATTCATTTTAGAGAGGAGAGGGAGAGACAGAGAGAGAGAAGGGGGGAAGGAGCTGGAAGCATCAACTCCCATATGTGCCTTGACCAGGCAAGCCCAGGCTTTTGAACCGGCGACCTCAGCATTTCCAGGTCAACGCTTTATCCACTGCGCCACCACAGGTCAGGCTGATTTCTGCTTTTAGAAAACAGCCTACACTGGAGTCTAGCCAGTCCCTTATTAATTAAGTATGAGGGAGGGGAGAGGAGAGGGGAGGGGACATGGCAGGGTACAAAACCACCTCCCTAGAGCCTTGCCTCAACTGTAGAAAGAGTCAAGATTTTAGGCCTTGCTTGACCAGTGGTGGCGCAGTGGATGCGTCGGACTGGGATGTGGAGGACCCAGGTTAGAGACCCTGAGGTCGCCAGCTTGGGTGCGGGCTCATCTGGTTTGAGCAAGGCTCACCAGCTTGAGCCCAAGGTCGCTGGCTTGAGCAAGGGTCACTCGGTCTGCTGTAGCCAACCCCCCCCCCCCCAGTCAAGGCACATATGAGAAATCAATCAATAAACTAAGAAACCCCAATGAAGAATTGTCCCTCTCTCTGACTCTCCCTCTGTCTCTGGCACCAAAAAAAGGAAAAAAAAGAAAAAAAAGATTTTAGGCCTAGCTCACGTGTATTAATAATATCTCCTTTCAAGTTTCACAACATAGAAAATGGCAACTTAAACTTCTTGCCTTGTAAGTATCCCAAGGGGATGATCTAGATTTAAAAGCTGTTAGAGATCCCTTGAGAAAATGCAAATCTGAATTATTATTTTGAAGATAAAGGGAGCAAAATGAAAGTTAAAAATAACCAAAAATAGGCAGATCCTAAACTTAACCAATGGCTCAAAGAAGAAATCACAAGAGAAATTATAAAACACTTAACACAATGTGCACATACACACAGGAATATTTATGGCTTTCCATTTAGGACAACATAGATAGACCTAGAGAGTATTATGCTAAGTGAAGATAAAGACAAATACTGTATCTTCACTTATATACAGAATCTAAAAAACTAAAAAAAATGAACAAACAAAACAATAACTGACAGTTACTAGAAGGTTGGGTTGGGAAAGAGGGTACCAGCAAAAAGATGAAGAGGATTAAGAGTTACAAACTTGGAGTCATAAATAAGTCACAGGGATGTAAAGTACAACATAAGGACTCAAGTCAGTAATATCACAGTAAGTTTGTACAGTGACAGAAGGATAGTAGATTTTTTTGTGGTAATCACTTTGTAAGGTGCATAAATGTGAAAGCTCACTCTATTTCCGTATATGCCTGAAATTAATATAATATTGTATGTCAACTATAATTAAAAAGATTTACATTCCAGAATAAAAATTAAGCATAAAAAAGAAAATACTTAACACAAATGAAAATGAAAACACACATAATAAAATTTATGGAATGTAGCAAAAGCAGTGCTAGAAGGGAAGTTGACAGCTGCAAATGCTTACATTAAAAAAAGAAAGATCTGCCTGACCAGGCGGTGGCGCAGTAGATAGAGCGCCAGCCTAGGATGCTGGGGACCCAGTTTGAAACCTCAGGTCACCAGCTTGGGCTCAGGCTCACCACCTTGAGCACGTGGTCACTCACTGGCTTGAGCCCAAGGATGCTGGCTTGAGCAAGGGGTCACTGCGCTGCTGTAGCCCCCCCCCCCCATCAAGGCACATATGAGAAAGCAATCAATGAACAACTAAGGTGTGGCATGAAGAATTGATGCTTCCCATCTCTCTCCCTTCCTGTCTGTCCCTCTCTGTCAAAAAAAAATTTGCTAGTGCAGTAGACAGAGTGTTGGCCTATGACTCTGAGGACACAGGTTTGAAACCCCAAAGTCGCCAGCTTGAGTATGGGCTCACAGATATGACCCCAGGGTCATTGGCTTGAGCCTAAGGTCACTGGCTGGAACAAGGGGTTGCTGGCTCGGCTGGAGATGCCCCCCACCCCAGGCAGCCCCTGGTCAAGGCACATATGAGAAAGCAGTCAGTGAACAACTAAGGTACCGCAGCTACAAGTTGATGCTTCTCATCTCTCTCTTTCCTGTCTATCTGTCCCTGTCTCTCTCTTAAAAAGGAAAAAGAAAGATCTCAAATAAAAACCCTAATTTTACAAGTTTTTTTCTTTTTTAAGCCAGCAACCCTGGCGTCATGTCTATGAGCCCACACTCAAGCCAGCAACCTTGGGGTTTTGAACCTGGGTCCTCAGTGTCCTAGGCCAACGATCTATCTACAGTACCATCACCTGGTCAGGCAACACGCTTTTAAAATAAATTTTATTTATTGTTTTTTAGAGAGAGAGGAAGGGGAAGGGGGAGAGAGGAGGAGAGGAAGAGGGGAGAGAGGAAGAGAAGAGAGGGAGAGAGGAGGAGGGGAGAGAGAGGAGAGAGGAAGAGAGGAGAGAGGGTGAGAGAGAGGAGAAGGGGAGAGAGGAGGAGGGGAGAGAGGGGAGAGAGGGGAGAGAGAGGAGAGAGGGGGAGAGGGGGAGGGAAGAGAGGAGAGAGAAGGGGAGGGGAGAGAGGGGGGAGAGAGGAGAGACATATAGGGGAAAGAGAGGGAGGGGAGAGGGGAGAGAGGAGAAGGGGAGGGGAGAGGAGGAAGGCGAGGAGAGAGGGAGAAGGGAGAGAGGGAGAAGGGAGAGAGGGAGAAGGGAAAGAGGGGGAGGGGAGAAAGGAGAGAGGGAGAGAAGGGAGACGGGAGAGAGGAGAGAGGGGGAGGGGAGAGAGGGGGAGGGGAGAGAGGAGAAGGGGAGAGAGGAGAAGGGGAGAGCGAGGAGAGAGGGAGAAGGGAAAGGGGGAGGGGAGAAGGGAGAAGGTAGAGAGGGAGAGAGGGGAGAGAGGAGAGAGGGGGAGGGGAGAGAGGAAAGAGGAGAGAAGGGGAGGGAGGGGAGAGAGGGAGAGAGGAAGAGGGGAGAGAAGGAGGGGAAAGAGGGAAGAGGGGAGAGAGGGGGAGGGGAGAGGAAGAGGGGAGAGAGGGGGAGGGGAGAGGAGAGAGGGGGAGGGGAGAGAGGGGAGGCAGGGGAGGGAGGGGAGAGAGGAGAAGGGGAGGGAGGGGAGAGAGGGAGAGAGAGGGAGAGGGGAGAGAAGGAGGGGAAAGAGGGAAGAGGGGAGAGGGAGGGGTGAGAGGGGGAGGGGAGAGGAAGAGGGGAGAGGGGGAGAGGGGAGAGGGGGAGAGGAGAGAGGAGGAGAGGAGAGAGGGGGAGAGGAGAGAGGGGGAGGGAGAAAGGAAGAGGAAAAGAACGAGAGGAGGAGGGGAGAAGGAGGGGAAAGAGAAGAGGAGAAGAGAGAGAGGAGAGGGGAAGGGGAGAGAGGGAGAGAGGAAGAGGGGAGAGAGGGGGAGGGGAGCGGAGGAGGGGAGAGGAGAGAGGGGGAGGGGAGGGAGGGGAGAGAGGGGAGAGGAGAAGGGTAGAGAGGAGGAAGGGAGTGGGGAGAGAGAGGGAGGGGAGAGAGGAAGAGAGGAGAGAGGGTTTGGGAGGGAGGGGAGAGAGGGGAGAGGAGAGAGGGGAGAGGAGAGAGGGGGAGGGAGAAAGGAAGAGGGAAATAGAGGAGGAGGGGAGAGGAGGAGGGGAAAGAGAGAAGAGGGTAAGAGAGAGGGGAAGAGGAGAGAGGGTAAGAGAGAGGAGGAGAGGAGGAGGGGGAGAGAAGAAGAGGGAGAGAGAAGGGGAGGGGAGAGAGGAGAAGGGGAGGGGAGAGGAGAGAAGGAGAGAGGAAAGGGGAGAGGAGAGGGGGAGGGGAGAGGAAAGGGGAGAGGAGAGAGTGGAGGGGAGAGGCGCAAGGGGGAGGGGAGAGGAATGAGGAAGAGGGGGAGAGGAAGAGGGGGAGAGAGGAGGAGAGAGAAAGAAGGGAGAAAGGAAGAGGGAAGAGAGGGGGAGAGGGGGAGGGGAGCGAGGAAAGAGAAGAGAGAGGAGGGGGGAGGGGAAAGAAGAGAGGGGAGGAGAGAGAAGGGGAGAGAGGAGGAGGGAGGAGAGAGACAAACTTTGACTTGTTGGACTTGTTCCACTTATCTAATTTTAAAAGTTTTGAAACAGAAAAATTAAATCCAAAGCTACCAGAAAGAAAAAATAATAAAGATTAGAACATAAATAAAAGAGACTAGGAAAACAGAAAAGTCAACAAAAACTAAAGCTGGTTCTTGGAAAAGGTTAACAAAATTAACCACCCTTTAGCTAGATTGAAAGTAAAAAAAATTACTAAATTTATTAAATCTGGTGTGAAATTAATCTTTTTTTTTTTTTTCTGAAGCTGGAAACAGGGAGAGACAGTCAGACAGACTCCCGCATGCGCCGGACCGGGATCCACCTGGCACGCCCACCAGGGGCGACGCTCTGCCCACCAGGGGGCGATGCTCTGCCCATTCTGGGCGTCGCCATGTTGCGACCAGAGCCACTCTAGCGCCTGAGGCAGAGGCCACAGAGCCATCCCCAGCGCCCGGGCCATCTTTGCTCCAATGGAGCCTTGGCTGCGGGAGGGGAAGAGAGAGACAGAGAGGAAGGCGCGGCAGAGGGGTGGAGAAGCAAATGGGCGCTTCTCCTGTGTGCCCTGGCCGGGAATCGAACCCGGGTCCTCCGCATGCTAGGCCGACGTTCTACCGCTGAGCCAACCGGCCAGGGCCATTAATCTTTTTTTTTTTTTTTTTGTATTTTTCTGAAGTTGGAAACGGGGAGACAGACAGACTCCCGCAGGTGCCCGACCGGGATCCACCCAGCACACCCACCAGGGGGCGATGCTCTGCCCCTCCGGGGCGTCGCTCTGTTGCGACCAGAGCCACTCTGTGCCTGGGGCAGAGGCCATAGAGCCATCCTCAGTGCCTGGGCCAACTTTGCTCCAATGGAGCCTTGGCTGCGGGAGGGGAAGAGAGAGACAGACAGGAAGGAGAGGGGGAGGGGTGGAGAAGCAGATGGGCGCTTCTCCTGTGTGCCCTGGCCGGGAATCGAACCCGGGACTCCTGCACGCTAGGCCGACGCTCTACCACTGAGCCAACCGGCCAGGGCCTGAAATTAATAATCTTTAAAAAAAATGAAAAGGACATTACTACTGCCTATAGAAATATAAAGGACTATAAAAAGTACTGTGAACAGTTGTACATCAATAAACGGACTAACCTAAAAACAGAAAACCTAAGGCTGAGTCACAAACAGAAAATTGGAATTACACCCGTAACTAACAAAGGAGATTGAATCAATAGTCAAAAACCTCTCTGACAAGGGAAAACTCTGGACCTGTTATTTAAAGAGTTAATATCAATCCTCAACCTCTTATTTTAAAAAAAACAAAACACAAAAAACTGGAGGGAAAAACTTCGTAACTCACTCTGAAGCCAGCGTTGCCCTTACACTAAAACCAGACAAATACTTTACGAGAAAACTGCTAACAGCCATTGCGAATATTGACGCAAAAATCCTCAGTAAATACTAGCAGACCCACTCCCCGTTTAGCCTGTATTTCTTTAAAATCCCATGCCCTGGGTTTTGGGGCCTGATGTTGAGGGCAATCATTCGGACAGAAAACCCCGGGCCCTGCCGCTCCAACGGTTCCAATCCCGGTTCCAATCCCCGGGCACGGCCGGCCCGCCACAGTTCCAGCGGACGCCGCCTCAAGGCAGCGACGGTTAGGGTTAGCTAGCGCGGAGAACGTGGCCGGCCACTAAGCGCACTAAAGGTGGCCATGCTTGGCTGGCGCCTGGGGGTGGAAGTCAAGGCCCAGCGGCCCCAAACTGGGCCTCTACGACCAAGCCAAGGCAGTTCAACGGCTCCCTTCACCTCACGCCCCTCATCACCGTTGGGCCTGCTGCCCCGGCGCCATGTTAACTTCGATGGAAGTGCCTCACCTTAAGCTCAAGGTGCATGTGGTTTTGATGGAGTGGATGCGCAGGCGATTGGCCAGGTCCTGCAGCACCTGCAGAGTATCTTCATCAGGTTTGTTTTCATCGGCCACGGCAGGAACCTCCTCAGCGTCAGCCATAGCTGCAAGCAGGTATGCGCCTGAAGAGAAGATGGTTGAAAATGGCGACCAGTGTGTTCTGCGCCCAGTTATGTGACCTGTGCGTCGGCTCCCTCCGCACGTAGAGTGCGTGACTCCCTCCGCGTGACTCCCTCCGCGTGCCTCCATGCAATGGATTTTAAACATTTGTTATTTGCATAATAGACATTATTCAAAATCATTTGATTTCTTTATATCTTCTCTCGTGCAATTAATTCAAAGTGGAATGCCTCTGTGTGTGATCCAGGATCTACTTTGGGGGTTATCAAAGGGTTCTGGAACTATATACTGTGGTGATTGACAGCGTGGCGAAGGTACACGCTTTAAAATAGTTAAAACAGTGAGGTTTGCTTTGCTCATTCTATCACACTATTAAGAAAGCTATGCTGTAATTTTACAATTTTCGGGTACCAGTGCCCATATCCCATACCAGCCTGACTCCTAGGTCGGCTTCTCAGCACATGAAGCACGTGGAGGGTTCCAAGACAACATGGTGTCTCTGCGCTGCCCTTTCTTTCTAGAATCTTCTGTACGGCAAGGCGCGTGTTAGTGTTTAGATGGCATTAGCCACTGGCTGGCCTGCAGCCTTCCGTGGGAGCCTGACTTGACAGGGTTCCCGTTGACTTTCTGTATTAAGGTTCTCATCCGTATTAGGGCCACACTGTATGTCTTGGAGAGCTCATCTCTCTGATTTTGAGACAGTTTACTAAGAACCAGCCTTGCTCCCAGCAGCACTAATTCCACAACACCGTACTCTGAGTTCAACCATTGGGAAGCATCTTCAAAACTGCCATGCTCCTCAGAGGCCCGGGTGTCCCTGAATGCGGCTGACGTTCATGGTGTTTTTTTTATAAATAAATTTTTATTAATTTTAATGGGTTGACATCAATAAATCGGGGTACATATATTCAAAGAAAACATGTCCAGGTTATCTTGTCATTCAGTTATGTTGCATACCCATCACCCAAAGTCAGATTGTCCTCTGTCACCTTCTATCTAGTTTTCTTTGTGCCCCTCCCCCTCTCCCTCCTTCCCTCCCTCCCCCCCAACCCCACACTCTTGTCCATGTCTCTGAGTCTCATTTTTTAAAAATTTTATTTATTCATTTTTTTTTAGAGAGGAGAGAGAGAGAGAAAGAGAGGGAGAGAGAGGAGAGAGAGACAGAGAGAGAGAGAGAGAGACAGAGAGAGAGAGAGAGAGAGAAGGGAGGGGAGCTGGAAGCATCAACTCCCATATGTGCCTTGACCAGGCAAGCCCAGGGTTTTGAACCAGCGACTTCAGCATTTCCAGGTCGATGCTTTATCCACTGCACCACCACAGGTCAGGCTGAGTCTCATTTTAAAAAAAATTTTTTATACATAAAGTTTTATTAATTTTAATGGAGTGACATCAATAAATCAGGGTACATATATTCAAAGAAAACATGTCCAGGTTATCTTGTCATTCAATTATGTTGCATACCCATCACCCAAAGTCAGATTGTCCTCCGTCACCTTCTATCTAGTTTTCTTTGTGCCTCTCCCCCTCCCCCTCTCCCTCCTTCCCTCCCCCCCATAACCACCACACTCTTGTCCATGTCTCTTAGTCTCGTTTTTATGTCTGAGTCTCATTTTTATGTCCCACCAATGTATGGAATCATGCAGTTCTTGTTTTTTTCTGATTTACTTATTTCACTCCGTATAATGTTATCAAGATCCCACCATTTTGTTGTAAATGATCTGATGTCATAATTTCTTATCCAATGTCTACATCATGCATGGCTGAGTAGTATACCATAGTGTATATGTGCCACATCTTCTTTATCCAAATAAATATATATATATATATATTTATATATATATATATATTTTTTTTTTTACAGTGATTAAAGCCTTTAAGCAAACTCTTGGCCAATACAGCAAGAATCCATAAAAGAGTAGTGTCCTTAACATGTTCACCAAGTCCAAGTTGGCACCAACACCATTCCAAATCCCTGCAAATGCAACCCAACCCCAGTTCAGTCCGTTAGAAGCTGTCACAAGGAGCAGGAGTCCAGGAAAAGTCCACATCCAGGAAATGTCCGCATGGCACTGGAATTGTTGTCACAATTCTATACTTTGCAGTTCACGTCCAAGTCCCAATGACCGCTGCTTCTAGCTGGTAATGATTCAGGTAGACTGGAAAAGCCATCTGCAGCATGTGTGGAGATCGAGCTTCTGTTCTCCTCTGCCTGGAGAGATGAGACCAGGTTGCTTTTCCCTGGGGCTCTGTGACTGTGGCGTGGTAAAGAGAACCTTGGGATACACTAAGCTGGGTGGCAAAGGTAAATTCATAATAGAAGTTGGCAAAAGGGGGAAAGAGAGCTCTACATTAGGAGTAGGTCCCAGCCTGAAATATGAGTGGGGCATTGAGGTAGGAGGAATAAAGGAAACACTATATATTAAACAAAGCAGCAGAAAATAGGACTATCAACACCCACAACAGAGATCTTCGAGGAAAGAATAAAAAACCTGACTATTCAGGCAAGACATAGTTAAGTGGCCCTTGTGCAAGTGAGATCAGTTTACCTGCTTCTTGGAAGAAATACCCTAGGCTCGTCCACAGTGTCGTAAATGGGGCCAACGGCCCTGGGCCCCTCATGTTTTTGCTTGGTTAAAAGGTAGTGCATTGCCTGACCAGGCGGTGGTGCAGGGGATAGAGCATCGGACTGGGATGCGGAAGGACCCGGGTTCGAGACCCTGAGGTCACCAGCTTGAGTGCGGGCTCATCTGGTTTGGGCAAGGCTCACCAGCTTGAACCCAAGGTCGCTGGTTCCAGCAAGGGGTTACTCGGTCTGCTGAAGGTCCGTGGTCAAGGCACATGTGAGAAAGCAATCAATGAACAACTAAGGTGTTGCAACGAAAAACTGATGATTGATGCTTCTCATCTCTCTCTGTTCCTGTCTGTCTGTCCCTGTCTATCCCTCTCTCTGACTCACTCTCTGTCTCTGTAATAAATAAATAAATAAATAAAATTTAAAAAAAAGGTAGTGCATTGAAATTTTTTGTTGATACTCTTGACTCAAGAAAAATCCTGCCCTTATGAATGCTCCTACTTGCAAGAGTACATGAGTGCTCACTCACATCCTCACCCACATTGGATATTGTTAGCCTTTTTAACGTATGGCATTCTGAAGGATGAGAAAATCATATATTTTTTTGTATTTTTTGTATTTTTCTGAAGCTGGAAACGGGGAGGCAGTCAGACAGACTCCCGCATGCGCCCAACCGGGATCCATCCGGCATGCCCACCAGGAGGCGATGCTCTGCCTATCCGGGCGTCACCCTGTCGCGACCAGAGCCACTCTAGCGACCAGAGCCACTCTAGCACCTGGGGCAGAGGCCAAGGAGCCATCCCCAGAGCCCGGGCCATCCTTTGCTCCATTGGAGCCTCGGCTGCGGGAGGGGAAGAGAGAGATAGAGAGGAAGGAGAGGGGGAGGGGTGGAGAAGCAGATGGGCGCCTCTCCTGTGTGCCCTGGCCGGGAATCGAACCCGGGACTTCCGCACGCCAGGCCGACGCTCTACCACTGAACCAACCGGCCAGGGCCAAGAAAATCATATTTAATCATTGCTTTTATTTATGTTTGCCCAAGCTGCTGGCAGTTTGTACATTTATCATATGCTTATTGCCATTCATAGCCCGTCCTTTCTAATGGGCTAGTGCTCTCTCTTATTGTTTTTATATTGGATTATTTCTCTTTAACTTCCTAATTTGTAAGACTTCTTTGTGTTGATTAGCCTTTTATTGATTAGAGATATTACAAATCTTTTCTTCTCAATCTATTGCCTTTTTAAAACATGTTAACAGAAATACAGTGTGTCTGTAAAGTCATGGTGCACTTTTGACCGGTCACAGGAAAGCAACAAAAGACGATAGAAATGTGAAATCTGCACCAAACAAAAGGAAAACCCTCCCAGTTTCTGAAGGATGACGTGGCAGCATGTGCGCATGTGCAGATGATGATGTAACACTGTGTATACAGCGGAGCAGCCCACGGCCGTGCCACTCGAGATGTGGACGGTACAGAAGAAAGTTCAGTGTGTTCTGTGGCTCGCTAAATTTGAATCCGTGACCAAAGTGCAACGTGAATATCGGCGCATTTATAATGAAGTGCCACCACATAGGAATAACATTACTCGGTGGGATAAGCAGTTGAAGGAAACCGGCAGTTTGGTGGAGAAACCCCGTTCTGGTAGGCCATCAGTCAGTGACGAGTCTGTAGACGCTATACGGGATAAATACCTAAGGAGCCCTAAAAAATCTGTAGGTAGGTGGGACATAAAAGTGAGACTAAGAGACATTGATAAGAGTGTGGTGGTTACGGAGGGAGGGGGGAGAGGGAGAGGGAAAGGGGGAGGGGGAGGGGCACAAAGAAAACTAGATAGAAGGTGACAGAGGACAATCTGACTTTGGGTGATGGGTATGCAACATAATTGAACGACAAGATAACCTGGATATGTTATCTTTGAATATATGTATCCTGATTTATTGATGTCGCCCCATTAAAAAAATTATTAAAAAAAAATCTGTGCGTGAGCCCACATCGAACTGCACTGAATAGGTATGAAACTGGGAGTTTTCCTTTTATTTGGTGCAGATTTCACATTTCTGTCGTCTTTTGTTGCTTTCCTGTGATCAGTCAAAAGTGCACCATGACTTTACGGACACACTGTATATGAATATAGTTTATTTATTTATTTAAAATATTTTATTTATTGATTTTACAGAGAGAAGACGGGGTAGAGGGGAAGCAAGAAGTATAGTTGCTTCACTTTAGTTGTTCATTGCTTGCTTGTTGCTTGTCATATGTGCCTTGACCGGGCAAGCCCAGGGTTTCGAACCTGTGACCTCAGAATTCTGGGTTGGTACTCTGTCCACTGTGCCACCACAGGCCAGGCTGAACATATTTTAAAGCAGGGGTCAGCAAAATTTTTCTGTGAAGAGCCAGATAGTAAATATCTGAGATCATGGGATCTCTGTTGCAGCTCTTCAACTCTGCTATTTTGGTGGCACAAGTACAACCGTGGACAATATGTAAATGAACAAGAGCAGGCTGTGTGCCAATCACACTTTGTTTAAGGACATTGAAATTTGAATCTCAGCCCTGGCAAGTTTGCTCAGTGGTAGAGCGCTGGCCTGGCATGTGGAAGTCCCGGGTTAGATTCCTGGTCAGGGCATACAGGAAAAGTAACCATATGCTTCTCCACCTCCCCCCTTATCTCTTGCTCTCTCTTCTCTCACAGCCATGGCTCGAATGGTTCAAGCAAGTTGGATGGCTCTATGGCCTTGCCTCAGGCACTGAAATAGCTCAGTTGCCAAGCAATGGAGCAGCGACCCTAGATGGGCAGAGCATCACCTGATAGGGGTCTTGCTGGATGGATCCTGGTAGGGGCACATGTAGGAGTCTGTCTCTATGCCTCCCCACCTCTCACTTAATAAAAAAGTAAAGTAAAAAAAAAATTTTTGAATCTCATATAATTTTCACATGTCAAAAGATACTGTTTTTCTGATTTTTCTTTTTCTTTAAATGATAAGAGGGCAGATAGTGAGATAGATTCCTGCATGTCCCCCAACCAGGATCCACCTGGCACTCCCCCCCCCCCAATCTGGGGCTGATGCTCAAATCAATAGAGCTAGCCTCAGTGCTACAGGCCGATGCTTGGGCCAACCAAACCACTGGCTTTGAGAGGGGAAGAGAGACAGAGGGGAGAGAGAGGGAAGAGAAGCAGATGGTTGCTTCTTATGTGTTCTCTGACTGGGATCAAACCTAGGACTTTGCACACCAGGCTGACACTCTATCCACTGAGCCAACCAGCCAAGGGACTGATTTTTCTTAAAAACCTTTTTTTTTAATTTATTGACTTAAGAGAGAGGAAGGAAGGGAGAGAGAGAGAAACTTCAATTTGTTCTGCTTATTTATGTGTCATTGGTTCATTCTTATATGTGCCCTGACTGGGATTGAACCCATAACCTTGGTTTATAGGGACGATGCTCTAATCAACCAAGCTACCCAGCCAGGGCCTTTCTGGCTTTTTCAACCATTTAAAAATGTAAAAACTATTCTAACCTCCCACTTGTACAAAACCAGGCCACAATTTTCCAGCCCTCCAGTCCAAATAGTTAAATGGTTATAAGGTTTATAACAAAAAATAGCAATCCTTGGTTTTCATCCACTCAATTGTCCACTCTCCAGAATCAACCACTTCCTTCTACTCCTTTAGCTGTTTCTTTTGGCGTTTACCTCCAGTTCTCTAAATAAACTGTCTATGGTGCTATTTCTTTATTTTTTTACATTTTAGAAATTATTGAATGACTTCTAACTAAAGGACAATGAGGTAGCTCTTTCAGTCCCCATCCTTCCAGTACGATATACAATGATTTGAGTTCAATCATTCCTCGGTGTTTACATTATCAAGTCCGTGAAAACATTTGTCACAGCTGAGTCATTACTCTGATAATGTTTCCTTTCTCTCCCAATGCTTTGTTTTCCTTAGAGTTAACACTTGTCTCCCCCACCCGTGTTGCTTGTTCTCTGCTACATAGGTCAGCACTTTTACCAACTGTCAATATCTCCTCTCCAGCTGGTCAGCGATGTCTGACAATTCATTCATTTTATTCCCTTGCAGTGCTCTCTCCTGGAGCCTTTGGATTTGCCCGCCAAGCCCTCTGCCCAGCTGCCAGCCTAGGCTCCCCTGCCATCGTCCTGGAGATTGCATTTGCCTTTCTTTTGACTCGGGGCCCCTGTTTCATAGATTTCATCTCTACCTCCTTTGAAGGTTCTTCTCTGGTTTTGGTGAAGTACCTTCTCTGGTAGTTTCCAGAGAAAGAATGCAGAGGAGATAAACTATCTGAGTATTTTCATATTGGAAAGTTGACATTTGGGTGTAGCACTTAAAGTTGGAAATTGTTTTCCCCCCAGATTTGGAAGGCATTAGCTCATTGTTTTCTAGTTCCTAGTGTTTTGCTAAAAAGTTTGAAGACATTCTGACTTCTGATTTTTTCAATGTGACCAATTATTTTCTCTCCGACTGTTATTCTCTCAGCATATTGAAGATGTTATTCAGCTATTTTCTAGATCTCGTTGATACCAGTAAAAAGTCAGCTCTCTTGCCTGACCAGGTGGTGGCGCAGTGGATAGAGAATCGACCTGGGATGCTGAGGACACAGGCTTAAAACTCTGAGGTCGCCAGCTTGAGTGCGGGCTGATCTGGCTTGAGTGCAGGCCACCAGCTTGAGTGTGGGGTTGCCAGCTTGAGCATGGGATCATAGAAATGAACCCATGCTCACTGGCTTGAGCCTAAAGGTTGCTGACTTAAAGCCCAAGGTCGGTGTCTTGAGTAAAGGGTCATTGGCTCAGTTGGAGTCCCCTGGTCAAGGCACATATGAGAAGCAATCAATGAACAACTAAAGTGCCACAACTAAGAGTTGATGTTTCCCATCTTTCTACCTTCTTGTTTTTCTCTCTCTTTCACTAAAAAGATTAAAAAAAAAAAACAAAAAACAAAAAACAGAGAGAGAGAGAGAGAAAGGAAAAGAAAAAAGAAATAAAAGTCAGCTCTCGGTCTAAAAGTCATGGTTTTAAATGTAATAAGCTTTGCCCTAGCCAAGTATCTCAGTTGTTTGGAACATCATCTCCATATGCCAGGGTTGCAAGTTCGATCCCTAGTCAGGGCACATACAAGAATCAGCCAATGAATGCATAAGTGAAACAACACAATTGATGTTTCTCCCTCTCTCTCACTCTCTCTCTCTTGCTTGCTCTCCCTTCCTCTCTCTAAAAATCAACCAATAAATAAAAACTTTAAAGACCCTGGCAAGGTGCTCAGTGGATAGAGCATTGTCCCCATGTGCCAGGGCCATAGGTTTGATCCCCAATCAGGGCACATATGAGAAGCAACCAATGAGTGCACAATTAAATGGAACAACGAAGTAAAACAATGAGTTGATGCCTCTCTCCTTCTCTCTCTCTTAAATCAATGTGAAAAAGATTTCTTTTTCGTTAAAAAATATAAAAGGACTGGTAATCAGTTTTTTTCCTTTTTATTGAGTTTACTGTGGTGACATTAGTTAATAAACATATAAGTTTCAGGTGTACGGTTCTTTTTTTTTATTTTATTTATTTTTATTTTTTACAGAGACAGAGAGAGAGTCAGAGAGAGGGATAGACAGGGACAGACAGACAGGAACGGAGAGAGATGAGAAGCATCAATCATTAGTTTTTCATTGCGCGTTGCAACACCTTAGTTGTTCATTGATTGCTTTCTCATATGTGCCTTGACCGTGGGCCTTCAGCAGACTGAGTAACCCCTTGCTTGAGCCAGCGACCTTGGGTCCAAGCTGGTGAGCTTTTTGCTCAAAGCAGATGAGCCTGCACTCAAGCTGGCGACCTCGGGGTCTCGAACCTGGGTCCTTTGCATCCCAGTCCAACGCTTTATCCACTGCGCCACCGCCTGGTCAGGCAGGTGTACGGTTCTATACTACATCATCTATGTTCACCACCCCAAGTGGTAATCGCATTTTTTAATCTGACAGCTGTTAAGATTTTATGTGTAGATGTAGATCTTTTTCTGTTCTTCCTGTTTGGGATTTATTGGGCTTCTTGAATTTGTGGATTTGTGTTTTTCATCAGTTCTGGAAAATTCTTAGTGAGTATCTCTTAAAATCTTGCCACTGCCTCATTCTGTCTGTCTTTTCCCTGTGGGATGGCAGATCAATTTTTGTTAGACTTTCTGTCTTTCGTGTCTTCTATTTTTAAATTTTTTTTTCAAAAATTCTGTTTCTTTGTGCCTCTGTGCTACATTCTGAATGCTTTCTTTAGCTGTTTTACAATTAATTTTCTCTCCAGCCATTTCTGATTTGCTGTTAAATCCATCTATTGAACATTTTAAAACTTTCAAAAATTGTGAAATCTGGCATATTTACATAAAGGTACAGAGAGCATCAACATACAGTTTAGAAAATAATGATAAGGTGAACACACATTTAACTACTACTCATGTAAAGCACTCTGGCCATGGGTCTCTTCCAATCCCTATCCCCTTCTCCAGCCCTAGTGGGAACCACTATCCTGACGTTTGTGCTACTAGCATACCTGCTTTTCTTTATAGCTTTACTGATTTTGTATATATCTCTAAACAACACCATTTTTTTGTGTGAGAGAGAGGTAGTCAGACACGGAGAGAGATGAGAAGCATCAACTTGTAGTTGTGGCACTTGGAGTTCATTGATTGCTTTCTCATATGTGCCTTGGCTGGGGAGCTCCAGCCGAGCCAGTGACCCCTTGCTCAAGCCAGTGACCTTGAGCTTTAAGCCAGTGACCTTTGGGCTCAAGAAAACGACCATGGGGTCATGTCTGTGATCTCATGCTCAAGCCAGTGTCCCATGTGCACCCAAGCTGGATGAGCCCATGATCAATCTGATGAACTTGGGGTTTCAAACCTGGGTCCTCAGTATCCCAGGTCAACACTCTATCCACTGGCACCACCTGGTCGGGCAACACATCATTTTGTTTTGCCTACTCTTAAACTTTATTTTATTCCTGTTATTTTTTATTAAGTGTGTGGCGGGGATGCAGGGAGTCAGAGAGACAGACTCCCACATGTGCCCCTACAGGGATCCACCCAACAAGCCCCCTACAGGGCAATCCTATGCCCATCTGGCACTGCTGCTCTGTAGCTTGGCAACCGAGCTATTTCAGTGCCTGAGGCAAGGCCATCCTCAGCGCTTGGGGCCAAATTGCTGAACCATTTGAGTCATAGCTGCAGGAGGAAAGGAGAAAGAGAGAGAGGGGGAGAGATAGAGAAAGAGGAAGAGAGAGAAGTAGGGGGTAGAGAAGCAGATGGTAGCTTTTCCTGTGTGCCCTGACTGCAAATTGAACCTGAGACTTCCACATGCCAGGCTGACGCTCTACCGCTGAGCCGACTGGCCAGGACCCCTGCTCTTTAAACTTTATATGAATGGAGCTATATATAGTATAGATTCTTTTGTGTTTGGTTTCTTTCATTCAACATTATACTTGTTCATTCATGGGTTTTTTTGTTTGTTTGTTTTTTGTATTTTTCTGAAGCTGGAAATGGGGAGGCAGTCAGACAGACTCCCGCATGCGCCCTACCGGGATCCACCCGGCACGCCCACCAGGGGGCGATGTTCTGCCCATCTGGGGGCTTCGCTCTGTGGCAATCAGAGCCACTCTAGCGCCTGAGGCAGAGGCCACAGAGCCATCCTCAGCACCCGGGCAAACTTTGCTCCAGTGGAGCCTTGGCTGTGGGAGGGGAAGAGAGAGATAGAGAGAAAGGAGAGGGGGAGGGGTGGAGAAGCAGATGGGCGCTTCTCCTGTGTGCTCTGGCCGGGAATCGAACCCGGAACTCCTGCACGCCAGGCCGACGCTCTACCACTGAGCCAACTGGCCCAGGGCCTGTTCATTCATGTTTTTAAGGCTGTAGTTTCTTTTCATTGCTGTATAGTAGTATATTGTTAAATATATTACAGTTCGCTTACACATTCTACTATCAATGGGCAAATGGATTGTTTCTAGCATTTGGTTATTGGAAACATTCGTGTCCCTGTCTTCCAGGGACATACCTAGGACTGCAATGCCTTCAACTTTATAGTATTACCAAATGCTTTTCCAAAGTGCTTGTACCAATTTCTCTCCCACCAGAAGTGATTGAGAGTTTCTGTTGCTCCTTATCTTGGCTAACATTTATTATTGTTAGTCTAAGTTCTGCCAACCTCCTAGGTGCATAGTGGTATCACTTTGTATTTTTTAAAACTGAGCTATAATTTGCATATAATAAAATACACAGAACCTAGCTATCTATTATAATATAATCACTCCTGACTTTCCACTGGGAGAACATTTTCAAATCAAAAACAGCCATGAAGGCACTTATGGTTAAAAATAGGAACAAAACAGGGGCTCTACCTTTTCAGATCCCATTGACCTCTCCTAGTTCACCACCATTTACTCTGCCCTGGTCCACTGTGTTCCAGCTATGCTGCTATGGCCATATTTATTTTAAAATTTTTATTGGCCCTAGCCGGTGGCTCAGTGGATAGAGTGTTGGCCCAGTGTATGGATATTCCAGGTTCGATTCCTGGTCAGAACACAGGAAAAGCAACCATCTGCTTCTCTCCTTCTCCCCTTCTTGCCCTCTTCCCTTCCCTCAGCCAGTGGCTCAATTGGTTTGAGTGCGGCCCTGGGAGCTGACAATAGCTTGATTGGTCTGAGTACATCAGCCTCAGGTGCTAAAAATAGCTCAGTACTCAAGCATTGGCTCCAGAAGGGGTTGCCAGGTGGATCCCAATTTGGGCACATGCAAGAGTCTTTCTCACTATCTCTCCTCCTCTCACGTAAAAAAATAAAAAAATAATAAAAATTTTATTTATTAATTTTTAGAGAGAGGAGAGAGAGAGAAAGTGGGGAAGGAGTGAGAAGCATCAACTTGTAGTTGCTTCTTGTATGTGCCTTGACTGGGCAAACCTGGGGTTTCAAAGCAGTGACCTCTCAGCACTCCAGGTCAAGGCTTTATCCATTGCACCACTACAGATCAGGCTTTATTTTATTTTATTTTTATTTTTATTTTTATTTGTTTTGTATTTTTCTGAAGCTGGAAACGGGGAGAGACAGTCAGACTCCCACATGCGCCCGACCGGGATCCACCTGGCACGCCCACTAGGGGGCGATGCTCTGCCCCTCCGGGGCATCGCTCTGTTGCGACCAGAGCCACTCTAGCGCCTGGGGCAGAGGCCAAGGAGCCATCCCCAGCGCCCGGGCCATCTTTGCTCCAATGGAGCCTCGGCTGCGGGAGGGGAAGAGAGAGACAGAGAGAAAGGAAGGGGGGTGGAGAAGCAAATGGGCACTTCTCCTATGTGCCCTGGCTGGGAACCGAACCCGGGTCCCCCGCACGCCAGGCCGACGCTCTACCGCTGAGCCAACTGGCCAGGGCCTCAGAGCAGTTTATTAACTTGCCCAAGGTTCCAGAGTGGTAGAGTCAAGATTTGAGCTGGGGTCTGTCTCAAAGACACTTCTCTTTCTGTTATTCTTCACCATCTGAGAGACTCATTCATTTGTGTCACAAAAGAAATTTCCAACCTGGACTGTGAGCAATATGAGAACAATGAGTGTGTCTGGCTTCTGTACCACATGATAGACAATCAGGAAGTATGTGTTGAGTGAATGATTGGATAAAGGAACAAACCTGTTAAGTTGCAAAGCTCTATCTCTTTTGTCTGCCCGGCAGTAGCAATACAGCAAGGTGTATGGCTTAATGGGAATGAGTTTATTCCATACTTTATAAGAATAGGTTTTTAAATTTTTTAAATTCTTATTTTTTTTTCCAAGTGAGAGGAGGAGAGATAGAGTGACAGACTCCTGCATGTGCCCTGACCAGGTTCCACTTGGTAACCCCCATCTAGGGCTGATGCTCTACCCATCTGGGACCATGCTCAGAACTGAGCTATTTTTAGTGCCTGAGGCAGAGGCATCATGTAGCCATCCTCGGCTCCCAGGGCCAATGTGCTTGCACCAATCGAGCTATGGCTATGGGAGGAAAAGAGAAAGAGAGAGAAGAAGAAAAGGGAGGGGTGGAGAAGCAGATGGTTGCTTCTTTTGTGTGCCCTGAGCAGGAATTGAACTTGGGACATCCACATGCTGGGCCAATGCTCTACCACTGAGCCAACCGGCCAGGGCCAAGAACAGTTTTTTTTGTTGTTGTTGTTTTTTTTTTTTGTATTTTTCTGAAGCCAGAAACGGGGAGAGACAGTCAGACAGACTCCCGAATGCGCCCAACCGGGATCCACCCGGCACGCTCACCAGGGGGCAACGCTCTGCCCACCAGGGGGCAATGCTCTGCCCCTCTGGGGCATCGCTCTGTTGCGACCAGAGCCACTCTAGCGCCTGGGGCAGAGGCCAAGGAGCCATCCCCAGCGCCCGGGCCATCTTTGCTCCAATGGAGCCTCGGCTGCAGGAGGGGAAGAGAGAGACAGAGAGGAAGGAGAGGGGGAGGGGTGGAGAAGCAGATGGGCGCTTCTCCTGTGTGCCCTGGCCGGGAATCGAACCCGGGACTTCTGCACGCCAGGCCAACGCTCTACCACTGAGCCAACCGGCCAGGGCCAAGAACAGTTTTTAATAAAATGAGATGCACAATTGGTAACTCTTGGAAAAGAGGAAGCCCCGAAACAGAAGAGGTAGGTGTGGAGGGGGATCTACCCATCTGGGCGTCATAATGAGATATACCCACAGAGGAAGAAGTTGGGTGCTGAAAAGGATCCAGAGATAGGGGTCCAGAAGATGAACTTGACTTCTCTGGTTGAATGCATAAATCTTGCATATATTTTTGTGCATATGTTTAAGTATTTTTTTTTCTTTTCTTTTCTTTCTTTCTTTTTCTTTTTTCTTTTTTTTTATTTTATTCAGTGAGAGGAAGGGAGGCAGAGACAGAATCCTGCATGTGCCCTGACTGGGATTCACCTGGCAAGCCCACTTGGGGGCAATGTGATGCCCATGTGGGACATTGCTTCATTACTCAGCAACCAGCTCTTCTTAACACCCGAGACCATGGAGCCATTCTCAGTGACTGGGGCCAACTTGCTCCAACCAAGCCATGGCTGCAGGAAGGGAAGAGAGAGAGAAGTGAGAGAGGGAGGGGAGGAGTGGAGAAGCAGATGGGTGCTCCTCTGTATGTCCTGACTGGGAACTGATCCCAGGACATCCACATGCCGGGCTGACACTCTACCACTGAGCCAACTGGCCAGAGCCTGTGTAAGTATTTTTATAGAGTGAGGCAACAACGTGTTCAATGCTCCTGTTTGCAGCTTACAGAAAAGGACTCGTTTTTTTATTTGTTTTCCAATGCAGGCAGAATACACCAAAATCCCAAGTGCAACCCTCACTCTCAACGTTTCCTTGTACAGGTCCCTGCCATCCAGCAAGGAGGGCCCTATTGTCCACTTCAACCTCTTGGATGGCAAGATGGCCAAGAACTTAAAAGATAGCATCAAGCACCGCATCTTCTACCTCTCAGAACAGCTAAGAGTGGAGAAGGTCAGCAGAGATAAGAACATTGTGGGCTACCTCAGGCTAGTTTCCAAGGCCAATTGGCGTCAGGCCCCTCACATCCGGCAGGTCTTCGAGAAGGTGAACCAGCGTGCCTCTGCCACCATTGCCCAGATCGAGCGAAAGCTCCGCCAATGTCACCAGCAGCTACAGGAATTGGAGGTGGGCTGCGGGTCCAAGGACTTAGCGCTGAAGGTGGAAAGCAGCCCGGACAACTGTCAGCAGCCCAGTGAGAAAGGCTCATCTTTAGAGCCCCCCAAGCCAGGTGGGAAAGACTGCATGTCCACCAACCTGTCCGACAGACACCTCCTTCTGGAGAGACCCTTCCCGGCCTTACAGCAGGGGAAGTCCTTAGCGACAAAGCGAAACTTGCTATTGCAGAAGGTGAAGGAAGAGCTGAAAGAAGTCGAGGAGTCCCACTTCAGCCTCCGGGAGTCCTATCAGAGCCTAAAGGAGAGGTACCTGGCACACCTGCCAGTATCACTGGAGTCCCTTCAGGAGCAGAGATGCAGGTAAGGTGGAGCCCCCTTCAGCTACCTTGGCTCTGGGGACAGCCCCCAGAACTGTCTGTAGGAGGGTGAAGGGGTGCCAGGGAGGGGTGAAGGAACAGCTCAGTGTGTCTCTTGGTGACTGGGACCGCCTACCTCCCCCCCCCAACATACACACATAGTGAAGAGACTTATCCCCCGCCTGCTGTTGCATACCAGCCTGCCCCTCTGCTGGTAAGTGAGGTTCCAGATTCAGGGCCCACCAGGTGGCTCTAACTGGAATGGCAGGAGACAGCCAAGGTGCTGGTGAGCCCAGCCCAACACCCATCATCAGTTAGGGAGGTGGTTTGTCATCCTGTCTGCCGGAATGCTGTGTAGGCAGGACTAGAGTCACATCACCATCCCTGATCCCTTTACCTGTGCTCGTGGCTGAGCCGGGGCACATTGTCACCTATGGAACATTTATTCTGAACATGACTGCCTTCTGGGAAATGCTTTCTCCACACTGTATGGTGAGTTGATTTTATTTTCATTTAAGGCAAGACTAGTCCCCCCCCAAAGCAAACTCAAAGGACCTCCTCTATTCCTATTTGCTTACTCTCAGAGTATCACTGGCCCTCAAAGTTGCCACACTCCCTCCTCTGATGTCTGCAGTTTTCATGAACGCTAATCCTTTCTCTCCACTAGACTGGAAAAGAGGCTTTATCATGTCCATTTCTGTGTTCATCATATCTAAAACTGTGCCTGCCAGTTAGCAGGCGCTTAATAGATATTTGTTAAATAAATGGGAGAAAAGGGGAGGGAGGGATTTGCTTAGATGAGCCAAGATTCTCAGCATTTTCATGAAAGCAAGAACTCTGCAGTCCATTCAATCTGTGTTCATGGGGAGATCTTACCTGCATTTACACTGCTTAACAATTCCGTAAAGGGCAATTAAAAGAGTATTATGGGGCCCTGGCCGGTTGGCTCAGCGCTAGAGCGTCAGCCTGGCGTGTGGGGGACCCAGGTTCGATTCCCGGCCAGGGCACATAGGAGAGGCGCCCATTTGCTTCTCCACCCCTCTCCCCTCCTTCCTCTCTGTCTCTCTCTTCCCCTCCCGCAGCCAAGGCTCCATTGGAGCAAAGATGGCCTGGGCGCTGGGGATGGCTCCTTGGCCTCTGCCCCAGGCGCTGGAGTGGCTCTGGTCATGGCAGAGCGACGCCCCAGAGGGGCAGAGCATCGCCTCCTGGTGGGCAGAGCTTCGCCCCTGGTGGGCGTGCCGGGTGGATCCTGGTCGGGCGCATGCGGGAGTCTGTCTGACTGTCTCTCCCTGTTTCCAGCTTCAGAAAAGTACAAAAAAATAAAAAAATAAAAAAGAGTATTATGGGGCAACCCATTGTCAAGTAAGAGAACCAATCAGAATTACAGATTTCTTTTTTTTTTTAAGTGCAAGAGGGAAGATAGTGAGACAGACTCTTGCATGTACCCCAATCAGAATCCACCTGGCAACCCCCATCTGGGGTCAATATTCAATCAACCCAGCTATTTTTAGAGCCTGAGGCTGATGTGCTTGGACCAATCAAGCTGTCTTTAGCGCCTGAGCCAACGCTCGAACCAATCTAGCCACTGGTTGTGGGAAGGGAAGAGGGAGAGTAGGAGGAGAGGGAGGGAGAGAGAAGCAGATGGTCGCTTCTCTTGTGTGTCCCGACTGGGAATTGAACTCAGGATGTCCATATACAGGGCCGACACTCTATCCACTGAGCCAACCAGCCAGGGCCCAGATTTCTTTAAGAGGAGATTTTCATAGGATATAGCAATGCAATCTAAAATCTTGGTACTCTTAAAAACCCTTTTGTCAAAATAACATTTCTGAAGTTGAATTTATATAAAGCAAACCAGAGCTTAGTGGCAGTTATACGTATTCTCATACATTTCCATACTGTCCAGGGCAATTGGACTGTTGTGCTTAACCCCTTAAGCAAATCACAATCTGCCAGCTGTGCAGGGGAGTAGGGTGACCTACCTCCCCACCATGCTCTGTGTGAATTCCACAAGCTTGCACTGCTGAACCAGCTCCCCCCACCATTGGACTGTGACAGGAGTGTGAAATAAACTTCATGTTCAGCTACTGAGATTTTTCTGGTTGTTGGCTATAGCAGTTAGTCCACCCTAATTAATATACATTAGAAGCAAAAAAAAAAAAAAAAGACAGGTCTGTAGGACTCAGATTTACCAAGAGAGCCTGACTTGTGGTGGTACAGTGGGTAGAACATTGACCCAGAATGCTGAGATCTCTAGTTCAAAACCCTGAGGTCACCAGCTTGAGCGCAGGGTTACTGGCTTGAGCATGGGATTATTGACATGATTCCAAGGACCCTGGCCTGAACCCAAAGGTATGCTGGCTTGAAGCCCAAGGTCGCTGGCTTGAGCAAGGAGTCACTGGCTCAGCTTGAGCCCTCTGGTCAAAGCACATGAGAAACAATCCAATAAACAACTAAAAGTGAAGCAACTACAAGTTGATGCTTCTCATTTCTTCCCTATCTTTCTCTCTCCCTTCCTGTCTCTCTCTTTATCTCAAAAAAAAAAAAATTTACCAAAAGAAATTGAGAACAGGCCAACGAAAACTTCACATAATAACTGACTACAAGGAGCACATAGCATTGTTCACCTGTAGTGTTCAGATGCCCGCTGTACAGATGGGGAGACAGAATGTTAGAGAGGCACAAGGAGGCCACATAGGTAGGAAGTGCAGACCTGAGAGTGTGTCAACATGTCCTGGCCTGGCTATGTGGCTTTCTAAGCTAGGTGGGGGGGGGGACACAAGAATTCATTACATTTAAATATATATATCTTTGATTCCCGGCCAGGGCACATAGGAGAAGCGCCCATTTGCTTCTCCACCCCTCCGCCGCGCCTTCCTCTCTGTCTCTCTCTTCCCCTCCTGCAGCCAAGGCTCCATTGGAGCAAAGATGTCCCGGGCGCTGGGGATGGCCCTGTGGCCTCTGCCCCAGGCGCTAGAGTGGCTCTGGTCGCAACATGGCCCCCTGGTGGGCGTGCCGGGTGGATCCCGGTCGGGCGCATGCGGGAGTCTGTCTGACTGTCTCTCCCTGTTTCCAGCTTCAGAAAAAAAAATGCAAAAAAAAAAAAAAAAAAAAAAAATATATATATATATATATATATATATATCCTTCAAATCTTTTAAAAAACTTTTTAAAAAACCTTTATATGAGTTAGATGCAGACATAGAAAAGGGAATATGATGTGTGTGTTCAACTCAATGAAGCGTCACCCAGTCTCCGTGCCTGTGTGTTTACCACCCAGGCCTCTGAGATTGCCATGTCTTTTCTGGTGTGTCACGAATTGAGCTTTCAGACTGAAAAGTCCTATGATGCTTCTCACAGATAGATCTGTTTGTATTCAAGAGGGTTTTTTTTTAAATTTATTTTTTAACTTAGATGAAATTCACAACACATAAAACATTAAAGTGTATGAGTCAGTGGCATTTAGTATATTCACAGTGTTGTGGAACTATGACTTCTATTTATTTCTAGAACATTTTCATTACTCCAGAAAGAGACCCAATCACTCCCCACCTCTTGCAGTCCCTGATAACCACCAATCTGCTTTCTGTTTCTATGGATTTGTCTGTTCCGACATTTCATGTAAATGGAATCATACAGTATGTTGTTTTTGTGTCTGGCTTCTTTCCCCCAGTGTAATAATTTTCAGATTCATCCAGGTTGTGTGTAGGAGCAGTTCACTCCTTCTTGCTCAGCAGTATTCTGTTGTATGGATGCACCAGAATTTGTTTACCCATTCATCTGCTGCTAGTTGGGGCTGTTATGAATAAAACTGCTATGAACAGTCTGGTACAAGTCTTTTTGTGAACATACAGGGTGGGGCAAAAGTTGCAAGTACATGAAACAGTTTATTCTTGTATTATTATTAATTATTGTATTCTTTTCCATATGAACAACTGTAAACCTCCTTTTGCCCCACCCTGTATACTTTCATATGTGGAATAATAGGTTAGATGTATATTGTACTTTTAAAGAAGCTGCCAAACTGTTTTCCAATGTTTTATATTCACACCGATAATGTATGAGTATTCCAGTTACCCCACACTCTGGCCCACGCTTGGTATTGTCAGTCTTTGAAATTTTAGTCTCTTAAATTCAGCTACAACTGATGACCCCTAAATTCCAAATTGTGTCATCCTAGCCCAAGTTTTTCAACTACAATACTATTGACATTTTTTTTTTTACAGAGACAGAGAGAGAAACAGACAGATAGGAACGGAGAAATGAGAAGCATCAATCATAGTTTTTCGTTGCGCATTGCGATACCTTAGTTGTTCATTGATTGCTTTCTCATATGTGCCTTGACCGCGGGCCTTCAGCAGACCGAGTAACCCCTTGCTCAAGCCAGTGATCTTGGGTCCAAGCTGGTGAGCTTTTGCTCAAACCAGATGAACCCATGCTCAAGCTGGTAACCTCAGGGTCTCGAACCTGAGTCCTTGGCATCCCAGTCTGACGCTCTATCCACTGAGCCACCGCCTGGTCAGGCCTATTGACATTTTTGACCAGATGATTCTGTATTGTGGGTGCTGTCCTGTGCATTGTAGGATGTTGATCAGTGTCCCTGATCTCTACATACTAGATGCCAGGAGCACCCTGGAGGAGTTTCCTATATCTGTCATGACAAACTGCCCCAAACTTAGTGACTTCAAACAACAGAAATTTATTCTGTCACAGTTATGGAGCTCAGAAGTCTGAAATCAACTTTACTTGGCTGAAGTCAGGGTGTCAGCAGGGCAACGCTCCCTCTGGAGGCTCTAGGGGAAAAGCTATTCCTGGCCTCTTCCAGCTTTTGGTGACTGCCAGGCTCCTTTGCTGGTAGACACATCACTTCGGTCTTCAAGGCAAGCATCTTCACATCTCTCTCTGTTCTGTCTTCACACATCCTTCTTCACTGTGTGTAAAAGCTTCCTCTGTCTCTCTCTTATAAGGATGTGTGTGATTGCAATTAGGGCCCACATATGCTCACGAGGAACTCCTCTGTCTGCTGCATTTCCCAGTCCTACCCCTGCTCCTTGATGACCCCACATCTGTTTCTCCATCTCATATTTCTCATCCAAGTTGTAGGCCGCTAGGTTCTAGCTCATTTTGCCAAAAAGCCAATCCTCAGGTATACTCAAAAGTATAATCTTTTGCAACAGCAATATAATTTAGGACAATTTGCATTGGAGAGGACAGCCTTGTCAGCTTTGGAAGATTTAGGGGGCATTTTGGTTGACTGGTCATCATTTTGTCTTTGTAAGAGAATTTTTCAGAGTGGTCCAATTGCCTCTGTGACTGTAGGAGCTGAACAGAGATGGGTCTTTGATTAAAAGAGGGACAGTGAGGAGAGTCAGCTGTGTCACAGCTAGGACACTGCTGCCAGAGGGTAAGAAGGCTGGGGGCAAGGGAAAGAGAAACTGAGAGAATATCTTTGAGAATTAACATCTTCTAATTCAATAATTTATTCAAGATTATATTTATAAATTCTTATGAATACAGTGGTATCTTGACATGTGAGCACTTTAAATCATGAGCCATTTGAGAGACAAGCACTCACTCGCAGGATTTTTTGCTTTAAGTCACAAGCGGATATTTGAATCACGAGCTTCCGCCACCCTCCACTAGATGGCCTGCCGAACGTTCTGAAAGGGAGGAAGAAACAAACTTCCATGGAAAAGTTTTTGTTGAAACGGCTTCTAAGCGAAAGTGAGGAAAGTGTGGCGAAAAGGCAAAAGTCAGTGAAGAAAATGATGATAATTAAGCAAAGTAAAAAAAATAGCAATTACGTTTAGCAATAAAGTTGCATATCATACATAGTATATAAGTTAAAATTTGAAATTAAATGTAGCTTTAAGTGTGCAGAGACTAAGTTATGTTAAGTGGTAGCGCACAAAATGAAACCCTCCTCCGCCAGCCTCCTCCCCCTCATCTTCACCTGACCTTGAAGGTAAATACACTTGATAAACCAGTTTATTTCTTTACATTCTCTCTTATTATGTATGTACATATATATGTATTTGCCATTTATAAAGTACATTTTCTTATTTAAAAGCATATACAACAAAAAATTCGTGTGGTTTTTGGGGGCTGGAATGCATTAATTGCATTCCCATTAATTTATTTTTATTTATTTTTTGTATTTTCCCAAAGTTAGAAGTGGGGAGGCAGTCAGACAGACTCCTGCATGCGCCCGATTGGGATCCACCAGGCATGCCCACCAGGGGGTGATGCTCTACCCATCTGGGGCGTTGCTCCGTTGCGATTTGAGCCATTCTAGCACCTGAGGAGGAGGCCATGGGGTCATCGTCAGCACCCAGGCCAACCCTTCTCCAGTGGAGCCCTGGCTGCGGGAAGGGAAGAGAGAGACAGAGAGGAAGGAGAGGGGGAAGGGTGGAGAAGCAAATGGGCGCTTCTCCTGTGTGCCCTGACTGGGAATCAAACCCGGGACTTCCACACACCAGGTTGATGCTCTACCGCTGAGCCAACCAGCCAGGGCCACATTCCCATTAATTTAAATGAGGAAATTCAATTTGACACATGAGCAAATTGAATCACGAGCTCAGCCATGAAACAAATTAAACTCCTGTGTCAAGGTACTACTGTATATCAATGAAGAATCTATTAATTGACTATATTCATGAAGAATATATCCATGAAAACATACTTGAACATAGTTAATATCTTGAATGTTGTCATGGCTGGATCTTTCATGGTAATGGAAATAAAATCATGGCGAATCTACTTTCAGAAAGGACACCCCGACTTTCTTCTTCTCTGTGAGCAGTAGCCTCGGCCAAGTTGTCATCTCACTCTCTTCTTTGTATTTTTAGTGTGAGAGAGACAGAGACAAACAGGAAAGGAGAGAGATGAGGAGCATCAACTCACAGTTGAGTCATATTAGTTGTTCATTGATTGCTTCTCATATGTGCCTTGACCAGGGAGCTCCAGCCAAGTCAGTGACCCCTTGCTCAAGCCAGCGACCTTGGGCTTCAAGCCAGCAATTTGGGCTTCAAGCCAGTGACCTTTGGGCTCAAGCCAGTGACCATACGGTCATATCTATGATCTCTTGCTCAAGCTGGCGACCTTGGGGTTTCAAACAGGGGTCCTCAGCATCCTAGGTTAATGCTCTATCCACTGTGCCACTGCCTGGTAAGGCCCTACTCTCTTCTTAACAGGGAACAGGTCAGAGACTAATGGAATGTTTCTCGAAACACTGTTATGAATTGGGTCTTGATGAACTGGCTTTCAACAAATGAGTGTTCAGCTTATTAAGCTGCCTGGGAGAGAGACATCTCCATGAGGACGTCAATCAAGTTCTTGAAACAGGACCAAATTACCTCCTTGCCTCCCATTCTGTCTGTATGACAGCACCATTGGTTATGTTCTTGTGCATGTCAGGGCCACGGCCGTCAGCCTGGGCCTTCGTTGCCCTGTTCTCTATAAGGTCCCAGGCCCCAGACATTCTGTGTCTTCAGTGCTCTCCAGTACCTTTCCTCTTCTCCAGTGTCACTGCCCCTGGCTTGGGTCAAGTCTTCCTTGGCTCTTCCCTAAATGAAAGTGCTAGAAGCCACCTGATATCTTTCCTCCTGGCCTGTCATTCCTGCTGCCCAAATGAGGAACCTCAAAGATTTTCTGAATTATGAAACTTTCCAGCCCTGGCCAGTTGGCTCAGCGGTAGAGCATCGGCCTAGCATGCGGAGGACCCGGGTTCGATTCCCGGCCAGGGCACATAGGAGAAGCGCCCATTTGCTTCTCCACCCCTCCGCCGCGCTTTCCTCACTGTCTCTCTCTTCCCCTCCCGCAGCGAAGGCTCCATTGGAGCAAAGATGGCCCAGGCGCTGGGCATGGCTCTGTAGCCTCTGCCTCAGGCGCTAGAGTGGCTCTGGTCGCAATATGGTGATGCCCAGGATGGGCAGAGCATCGCCCCCTGGGGGGCAGAGCACCGCCCCTGGTGGGCGTGCCGGGTGGATCCCAGTGGGGCGCATGCGAGAGTCTGTCTGACTGTCTCTCCCTGTTTCCAGCTTCAGAAAAATGAAAAAAAAAAAGAAAAAAAAAAAAAAAAAAAGAAACTTTCCAAACCCAGGGGAAATGTAGAAAATAACACAATCAACATTGTATACCTACCCCTCAGCACTCTCAAATCTTCATATTTACCATTTTTTGCCTCAAATCTTTTTTTTTTAAAGAAATAAAACTTTAGCCCTGATAGGTTGCTCAGTAGATAGAGCATTGTCCTGGCGCGCCAAGGTTGTGGGCTGGATTCTTGGTCAGGGCACATACGAGAAACAACCAATGAGTGCACAACTAAATGGAACAACTAAGTGGAACAGTGAGTTGATGCTTTTCTCTCTTTCCCCCTTCCCCTCTCTCCCCCTCTCTCTCTCTTTCTCAAGTCAATGGGAAATAAATAAATAAAACTTTAAAAAACCCACTTGAAGCTCTCTCATTACCCATTTCCCCAGTCCCATCCGCCTTCTTCCCACCTGGCTATTCTCATTGGGCACTTATCTTTTCCATACATGTTTTTATACTTTTCCTACTGACATATGTAGCCATTAACCACAGGTAGTGATGTTTTGTTTGTGTTTTCTAACAGCTCCACTGAGATAGAGTTTACGTGCCATAAAATGAACTGTCTTCACAGTACATTTTAATGATGTTCAGTAAGTTTACTGAATTGTGCAATCATTACCACAATCCTATATTTGTTTTTTGTTTTAATAATAGCTTTATTGAGATATAATTCACATACCATCAAATTCATCCATTTAAAGTGTACAATTCATTAGTTTTTAGTATATTCACAGAGTTGTGCAACCATCTCTACTATTTCATTGCAGACCATATATTGTCATCACTCCAAAAAGAAACCCCATCCGCACTAGCAGTCACTCCCCACCTTTCCCTTCCCCAGCCGCCCACAACCACTTTTCTGTTTCTGTCTTTCTGGAGTTGTCTATTCTGGACATTTCATATAAATGAAATCCTACACTATGTGGTCTCATGACTACTCCATCTCTAGAATCCAGAGACTTTTAAGGAATAACTACTGCATGCCAAACACTGGTGCTGGAAATACACATGGAATTTAATAGCATACGAGGATAATTTAGGTTTTGATTTTTACAACTTCTTGTCTATCTCTATTTTAGTAAAGCTGTTACAAAAGGGGAACGATGTATAGGAGATGCATGACTATCAGTGTGGGTTTGGCTGAGGTGCAGACCTGGAGGAGTAGACTGGGTTTGACTGGAGCTGGGGGCGAGGAGGAAGGCGGACCCTGAACCCAAGTCTGGTCTTGATGTACGGCCACTCACTGCCAGCACAAGCTCTGGGTGGGATACTCAGGTAGTATTGCTTTCTCTTTTGCTCCCAAGACGAACTTGGATGAAAGAACTGGTAAATGACCATCTGCAGAGGCACCTGAATGAGATTTACTGCCTCAAACAGAATCTGGCCTGCGCTGAAGAGAAAATGGTCTGTCTTTCCTATGAGAGAGCCAAGGAAATATGGGTGAGTTCCTCATAGGGAGCATTTTGAGAAAGGGCCACTGAGAAGGATGTAGGGGTGAGAGAAGCAAAGGATGAGCGGATCCGTCTGATAACCTCCAAACCAAGGAAGGAGACAGATCTTCAAGCTGTACTTCTGCTGAGGGTTCAGTGGCAACTCATGTATTTGGTTTAGAGCTAGCAGTGTCCAATCTTTATGTTCATGCCACACTCCCCCCCACACACACACCTCCCGTTGCTTCTTCACTTAGCTGATCTGGGAACTTGGGCACTGTGGTTGTCACACTTGAATGTGCATCAGAACCACGTGAAAGGGGTGCTGATGAGTACCCAGGAGGTACTGGTGGTGCAGGGAACACCAGCTAGGAACCCCTCCTTTTGACCCTGGGGTAGCAAGTGTGGGTGAAGGACTCCTCTTTCCTGTGACAGATAGTTTCACTTTCGTCAGCACCCTCAGACCTTACACCTGCCCTGGGCCAGCTTTCTCATGGCTAGGCTCTCATTCTTAGGCCACAGTGGGTGAGGGCTGAGTCAGATGAGACCTTCACTGTTACTGGGAGCCATGGACCTTCCTAAGACGGGGCCCTGAGCATGTATGTGCTTTGGGTTCTCGACTTTCCTCCTAAATCTGCAGTTCACTAAAACTTGCTGTGCACTCCTTAGGAACTCAGATAAATGACTGTACTTTCCTTCTGACCTCTGATGAGAATACGTGTTTTTGTTACCTGCAGGAGGTCATGGAGACTTTCAAGAGTCGTATATCCAAACTCGAAACTCTACAGCAAGTGACTCAATCACAAATGACAGAGAACCTCAGGAGCTGTCCCCAGAAGTTTATGTGCCAATTTTTGAACTGGCTTCTCACATTGGCCACCATCTTCTTGGTCTTCATCTTTACTGTGTGTACCTGCCCCTTGTCACTGTTGAATTCACGCCTGCGCATGTGTACCATGCTTATGCTGATCGGGCTTGGAGCCCTGGTCTGGATGAAATGGCATGCCATCTCTGCCATGGACTGGCAGGCCTGGGTCCCCTCCGGATGGATACTGTATTTCAAGGCCCTTTAAGACCCAGGGTTTGTTAGATTCTACCTCTTCCAGATGTCAGGGCAGCCAGCCAGCCCTACCCTGAGAGCTACTTCTCAGTTCTCCCTTTTGGATTTTATCAGCACCAGCCCCGTGAGAGGTGTGTGGATGCCCACCTTCCTCACAGTTCTCTTTCGCACAGTCCTTCCACACCATCTACAGACATGAGGTTTGGAAAAGATTAAAGCCCATGAAGCACAGTGCTGCTCTCCTCTCTCAACCCCTCATGTGCTCTCATGACCCAGTGACTGAACACTCAGAGGCTCAGGTACCCCTCTCTGTGACTTTGTTGTTTTTGGCAAAGAGAAACTACATTTATTTCACAGGGATGGTGAAGAGGGGATGGTATGGGTGGTGGCCAAAGCCCAGGTGAGTGGGACAGGGGTTACATTTTTCTGGTAGGAGGCAGATCTTTTTGTTGTTGAGGCTGGGATAGACTCATGCGGGTGACACCGAAGAGACAGATGAGACCTCCGTTTTGGAGGTGCTGGAGAATTCAGAGCCATCATCCACTTTCTTTCCAAAAAGCTGCAAGATGCAGTTTCGAAACTGGCAGGACAGAGAGTGTTATTCAGCAGAGCAAGAAGGGTCAATGTGCTGTGCTAAAGGTAAAGTGTAGGACATTCAGAGGAAGGTATTCATTAAGTGTCACCTGGATGACTTAACACCTCTTCTTCTATCATTCAAAGTGAATGGAGGAAGGCTCAGGTTGTTCCTTGCACATGGGGATGGTTTATTCCTGATTATTTGGTCATCTAGTTTAGCAGCTGATGGTGACTATCGTGGGTCACATCGTGTCCCCCAAAAAGATATGTTCAAATCCTAATGCTTGGGGTCTGTGAATATGATCTCATTTGGAAATAGTCTTTGCAGACGTGATTAAAATATACATTGCCGGCCCTGGCCGGTTGGCTCAGTGGTAAAGCGTCGGCCTGGAGTGCGGAAGTCCTGGGTTCGATTCCCGGCCAGGGCACACAGGAGAAGCGCCCATCTGCTTCTCCACCCCTCCCCCTCTCCTTCCTCTCTGTCTCTCTCTTCCCCTCCCGCAGCCAAGGCTCCACTGGAGCAAAGATGGCCCGGGTGCTGGGGATGGCTCCTTGGCCTCTGCCCCAGGCGCTAGAGTGGCTCTGGTTGCAACAGAGCAATGCCCAGGAGGGGCAGAGCGTCACCCCTGGTGGGCGTGCCAGGTGGATCCCATGCGGGAGTCTGTCTGACTGTCTCTCCCCGTTTCCAGCTTCAGAAAAATACCAAAAAAAAAAAAAAAAAAAAAAAAAAAAAAAAAAAAAATATATATATATATATATATATATATATATATATATATATATATATATATATATGCATTGCCATAAAGTCATGCTGGAGTAGAGTGGGCCCTAATCCAATGTTTGGTGTTCTTTTAAGTAGAAGGGAATTTGGACACAGACACACAGGCACAGAGGGAAGGCAGCCATGCAAAGGTGAAGGCAGAGATCAGGGTGACTCGTCTACAAACCAAAGAACACAAGTACCCACCAGAAGCTAGGAGAGGGATGTGGAACAGATTCTACCCCAGAACCCTTAGAAGGAGCCAACCCTGCTGACACCTTGATCTCAGCCTTCTGGCCTACAGAACTGGGAGATAATATATTTCTGTTGCTTAAAGCCACTCAGTCTGTGGTAGTTTGTTACGGTGCCCCAGGGAATTCCCAGAAAGATGATGCCAGTTAAGGGGCTCATGCATGGTGACCTGTTTCCAGAATGTCTAGGAAGAGGCATTTTAGTGAAAGGGAATGTGATTGTCATCTTGTTTCTATTCCATCAATTCTGAGGCTAGGTGAGGACTAGGTAGACAACAGTCTAGCCACCACCTCATCTTTTTAGCCAAGAGAGTCTTCCGACACCAGGAGGGCCTTGTTCTTTGATGTTTGACCCCTAAAAAGATCTGGACTGTATTCATTTCTCAGACTATATCTCAGATCATCACTGAGCTAACCACAATGCTTTGAGAATGCAGACCAGATGTGTTTCCTATATATTCCAGACCTATTTTTTTAATTGAGAGGAGAGGAGATAGTAAAACAGACTCCCACATGCTCCTCGACCAGGATCCACCTGGCAACTCTGTCTGGGGCCAATGCTCAGACCAACAGAGCTATCCTCAGTGCCTGAGGCTGATGCTCAAACCAATCGAGCCTCTGGCTGCAAGAGGGGAAGAGAGAAAGAAAGGGGAGAGGGAGGAGGAGAGAAGCAGATGGTCACTTCTCATGTGTGCCCTGATCAGGGATCGAACCTGGGACTTCTACACTGAGCCGATGCTCTATCCACTGAGCAAACCAGTCAGGGCCTCCAGACCCATTCTTGACTACCTCTAGCTCCCTCCAATATCAAAACTCTCAAAAAAAAAAACAAACATAATTGTTGAAATCAATAACATAAGAAATAGGCTAAACAGCAGAATCAACTCAGCTGAAGAGCTGGCAGGTGAGGCTGAGGAATTAATTTGACACATTCACTTAACATCTACCCACTGAGCACCCATGCTGTGCCAGACTGTGTCCTAGGGGCATCAGTAGGGATGTCCTCATGGAGTTTCATTCCAGAAATTTCTCTCAGAATGCAACAGGGAGGTATACCAATGTGAAAAGGATGAAAGAAAAGTTTGAAAGCCTGGAGAGGTCCAGAAGTACAGATATCTGTCCAGGAGGGGGAGAATGGAAAGACTCAAGCAAAGGCAGTATTTTTTTTTTTTCTGTATTTCTCTGAAGCCGGAAACGGGGAGAGACAGTCAGACTCCCGCATGCGCCCGACCGGGATCCACCCAGCACGCCCACCAGAGGGCGATGCTCTGCCCCTCCGGGGCGTCGCTCTGTCACGACCAGAGCCACTCTAGCACCTGGGGCAGAAGCCAAGGAGCCATCCCCAGCGCCTGGGCCATCTTTGCTCCAATGGAGCCTTGGCTGCGGGAGGGGAAGAGACAGAGAGGAAGGAGAGGGGGAGGGGTGGAGAAGCAGATGGGCGCTTCTCCTGTGTGCCCTGGCGGGGAATTGAACCCGGGACTTCCTGCACGCCAGGCCGACGCTCTACCACTGAGCCAACCGGCCAGGGCAGCAAAGGCAGTATTTGACAAGCTAGCCTAGGATTTCGCAAACAAAAGCCATACCTAAAGAAACCTATGTGAATGATAAACAAGGATCAGGGATAGATTTATACCCTGAGTATTGAGGTGCCAGGAATGGAATCCTGGGGAATCAGTTGTGGTACTGGCCCTACTGAATATTTAAGCATTACCAAAAGAATGCATGCTTAAGGAACTCAACAGAGAGTCAGGGAAAGGTGGTAGAGGGCAGAGCCATGGGGCAACAGTAAAATGGAGGAGCAGAGAAGAGCCAGTTGGGAGGAGTAGACTGGGTCTGGTGAAATAAGAGGTCCCTGAGGGGGAGGTATTTCTGACCCATAGACGTCTCTGGTCACCATCAAGTCACATCAAAGGATTCACCTTAATGAAATGGACGTGATGGATTCAAGGAAGGATAAGGCAAATAGCACTTGGAAGATGCTGAACCTTAATAGTCATCTGTAATCTACAAAGAAGTCTAGGAGTCATGGGCAGTTTGCTGGGGGGGCCCCCCAATATGTCAGCCCATGCTTGCTGTGATCTGGAAGGACTTTGGATGGAACCACAGCCATGTCTGCCCTGAACTAACCTATAAAGCCACAAAAGCCATAGGTCAGTGCAACCGAAAAGGGCCTCTTTTATGTCCTGGTTAGAGTTAGGGTTTGAAGATGGAAAGATGAAGGTTGAGAGAAGAGTTGTGCACACCTAGGGTAAATGTGGCCGTGTTCAGGAAACCCTCTGGTGTTTGAGCTCTAGGATAGCCCTGAGGCCAACAGAAGGGAAGAGCGTAGCTATAGGCAGGCGCTGCAGGAAACGCCCACCCTCGGGCAGAGACCATAAAAGGAGCCACAGGGAGGACTGCCTGGGATTGGGTAGCATGCTGAGCCTTCTCTGGTCATACCGGAGTCCAGACCTGATTCCAGGTGGGAGCCATCACAGGGTTCTTTCAGGGTCTATTTTCTAGATTGCTTTGCCTACAGTGTGACTTACCTGCCGGTTCATAAAGACATAGATAACGGGATTGTAGATAGTGGCACTTTTGGCAAAGTAGGCTGGCAGGGCAGCCACCAGAGGGTGAAAAGCATAGCCCGGGTGGGCAGCAGCAAAGCATGCAAAGAAGGTGTAGGGCCCCCAGCAGAGGCAGTATGCCAGGATCATCACCACTACCATGCGTGTCACCTCCTTCTCGGCCTTCTGGGTAGACTCAGATTCTTTCTGCTGCTTCGCCACCTGGGGGAGACAGTCATGCCAAGGGACGGTGAGTGGGAGGGAGAGTCTCTCAGGCTCAGAATCTGAAGTGACTTCATTGTTCCTATTGCTTGGGCACCAAGTCTGGAAGGCAGTGAGTGACAGGTAGCCCAGGGATCGGGAGTCGTGGGGAGAAAGGAATGGGCCCGCCTACTACTGCACCAGGCTAGCCAGCAGCCAGCTCCCACCTCCCACCCGAGTGAGTGCATGCCTGGCCCCGGACGGCCTCGTCAGAGCTGTGCAGGCTTTGAGACAGCACGCAGCTGAACCTGGCTGAGATGGCCTGGAGCTGGGTCCTTCCAAGCTCTTGGCTTAGTTTGGCTCCTGTAGGAGTTTGGGCAGGAGCTAAGGAGACTATTTTTAGCCTTACCTGATCCCTTATTAGCTTGTCCCCTCCTGTAATCACGTCTGAGGGGCTGGACAGGAGAAGGCATAGGGCTGGCCACTGCCTGCTATGGGCAGGGACTGATGGCAGGCAGCTGAATGGGCATGAGGAGTAACTGTGAGGGCAGGCAACACATTCTGGAGCCTGGGCTCCACAACTCAGACCTAATGTGGCCCAAGCCAGAGTTGGACACCGGTGGGAGCCAGTTAAGTTGGTTCTGATCCCTGATCACCAATAGGGTGGGGGGAGAAAGGAGGAGGATATCACAGGCTAAAGGTAGTGAGATGAGGTGAGCTTATCTTGAGCCCATGACCTCCACTCTAGAGAGAGCTTATAAGCACAGGCTGATCCGATTGTGGGCACAAGCAGCTTCATATAGGAAAGGCACCACCCCAAAAGGCCTTCTACCACCTGTGCCAGGCAGGATCCCAACAGGAACAGATGGCACATCCAGATCAAGCTAATTGTAGCTTAGCTAATTGATAAAGGAACAACTTACTTACGGTGTTCAGGAGACTACAAAGGGAGCACAGAGCTCTCAGCGCCCCAGGACCCAAACTCAGTCTCCTGTCTTGCTCCAGTTTCCTGCAAGGGCTCCCCATGGTAACCCAGGTTGCGCAGGGAAGGGAGATGTTTGTGGCTGTGGACAGGATCAACTTCCCAGGGAGGAGGAGAGTGAAGAGTGGGCACTGGACGGCTGATGGCACATGTGAATCCACTCCTTAGCCCAGGGGTCCCCAAACTAAGGCCCCGCAAGCCGCATGCGGCCCCCTGAGGCCATTTATCCGCCCCCGCCGCACTTCCGGAAGGGGCACCTCTTTCATTGGTGGTCAGTGAGAGGAACATAGTTCCCATTGAAATACTGGTCAGTTTGTTGATTTAAATTTACTTGTTCTTTATTTTAAATATTGTATTTGTTCCCGTTTTGTTTTTTTACTTTAAAATAAGATATGTGCAGTGTGCATAGGGATTTGTTCATAGTTTTTTTTTATAGTCTGGCCCTCCAACAGTCTGAGGGACAGTGAACTGGCCCCCTGTGTAAAAAGTTTGGGGACCCCTGCCTTAGCCAGTCTCAACAGCCCTCAGGTCTTTTAAAAACACTTCTTTTTTTTTTTATTTTTTATTTATTTTTTTGTATTTTTTTCTGAAGCTGGAAACAGGGAGAGACAGTCAGACAGACTCCCGCATGCGCCCGACCGGGATCCACCCGGCACGCCCACCAGGGGCGACGCTCTGCCCACCAGGGGGCGATGCTCTGCCCCTCCGGGGCATCGCTCTGCCACAACCAGAGCCACTCTAGCGCCTGGGGCAGAGGCCAAGGAGCCATCCCCAGCGCCCGGGCTATCTTTGCTCCAATGGAGCCTTGGCTGCAGGAGGGGAAGAGAGAGACAGAGAGGAAGGAGGGGGTGGGGGTGGAGAAGCAAATGGGCGCTTCTCCTATGTGCCCTGGCCGGGAATCGAACCCTGGTCCCCCGCGCGCCAGGCCGACGCTCTACCTCTGAGCCAACCGGCCAGGGCCATAAAAACACTTCTTAATTTGCAGATTTCACTTGCAAATCTGGCTGCCCCTGGAACTGGCTCAAGGATAATGCAGTTCTGCTCCCTTATTGGGCCCCTCCACTGGGTGGGTGGGGCGATCCTTTCCCATTCTATACGGACAAGGGCAAGGGAGCCAGGGCTGTAACTGCAGTCCCAAAGAAGCTGCCAGATTCACATTTGGTTTGGGGGCAGGAAAGCAGTCTGGGTGACCCTCTGTCCTTGCCCAGACATTCCTGGCCTTCATGATCCTACCAGCCAGGGGTGAAAGCAGGAGGGCATGGGGGCTTACAGCTCTGATGGCCAGCCACACTTGGAGGTAGCAGAGCACGATGACGCTGAGTGGGATGATGCAGCATGTGATCATGAGGGTAATCATGTACGACTGTACCCCAGGGTACGAGCTACCGCTGAACACGTCCGGGCCACATGAAGTCTTCAGGCCATGGGGCCAGTACCTGGATAGAAGGGCCGGCAGCTTGTTCTGATATGGGCAAAGCAACCTGGGACTCCCCAGCCTGGGCATGGCACTGACTTAGGTAGGTTTTCTTTCTTTCTTTCTTTCTTTCTTTCTTTCTTTCTTTCTTTCTTTCTTTCTTTTCTTTCTTTTCTTTCTTTTTTTTAAGCGAGAGGAGGCAAGAGAGTGAGACAGACTCCCACATGCGCCCCCTACCGGGATCCACCCAGCAACCCCCATCTGAGGCCGATGCTCAAATCAACCAAGCTATGCTCCGCACCTGTGGCTGACCCTTGGCCTAACTGAGCTATCCTCACTGCCCAGGGCCAACTCCCAAACAAATCAAGCCACTGGCTGCGAGAGAGGAAGAGGGAAAGGGAGGGGAAGAGAAGCAGATGGTTGCTTCTCCTGTGTGCCCTGACTGGGGATCAAACCTGGGACATCTGCATGCTGGGCCAACGCTCTATCCACTGAGCCAACTGGCCAGCGCTTTTTTTTTAATTGAGGTGAAATTCACATTACATGAATTAACCATTTTTGAAATGAACAGTTTAGTGGCATTTACTACATCCATTGCCACTATCTGGTTTCAGAACACATTCATTACCTTGATCACATCCCCTTTTTTCACAAAGGAAGGGTAAGGCACCCTCTTGTCTTCTAAGAACATCTGTGAATACCTGAATCATTTTTCTGGGGTCAACTAGGTCAGCCCATAGCCTGAAGTTGTAGGCATTTCTCCATGTGCTCCTATGAGCAGCTCACACTGGGGAGAAACTGACCTTTCCAGAGGCTTGGGGACCACGGGGCCCATGTAGCCAGCCAGATTCATAAGTTCATAGACAATGCACTCTTAAAGGGGTCTCAGGGAAAGTCGGGTCCATCCGCACTCTATTTGTGGGGCTGTGGAGACCCAAAGACAGAGAGCTACTTGCCCTGAGGCCACAAAGGGAGTCTGACCCTCCCCTCTCTGTTCTAACAAGCTGCCTTCCTGGAAATCTGGCATTCTTACCTGCTCCAACCAAAGATAGGTGGGGCTGTCCACACAGCAGCCCAGACCCAGGAGAAGGCGATGCCTGCAATGGCCAGCTTGGCATCAAATCTCACGTTGCCAAAAGGCTTGCAGACCACCAGCCACCTCTCCCAGGAAATGATAGCCAGTGACCAAAGACCCGTGATCCCTGCAGGAGAGAGAGGAGACAGGTGACAACTTTGAACTCTGACGTCACTTCTTCCATTCGGACCAGTGAACAGGTTTCCAGAGGAAGAGGCACTCCCCAACTACCTGCACAACTTCATTCTCCAAAGAGTGTTTTCAGGTCCAGGGGGCACTGGATCTCTAGGTCAGTTTCTTTTTCTAACACCTGCTTTCCCGTTTTTTCCCATGGGGCTTCTCCTTGCCCCCAAGCCTCTTGGTCCACCTTGCTTCTCCTCTTTCTTCTACTTGGCCATCAGCCTTTCCTCTGATGCCATTGAGGTAACCCCGATGGCCATGTACACACCAGCATGACACTGACATGCTATGATCCTAGCCAATAGCTGTGTCCCTCCTCCCTCCTGCCAGTAAGCACTCTTTTAGGTGCTCGGAACCCTCTCCCTGGTATCCCACTACGTTCCTCCACTTGGCAGGTGGAAACAATGTCTCCTGTCCCACTTGGACCCCAAAGGTCTGTGCACAGAATTCAGAAGTGCATGAACTGGGGTGGGAAAGTGATATTTTTGTTTCCACTAACTTCTAATAGACATTGGCATTTCCTTTCATTATGAGTGTGGTAGCATTAGCAGTGCCCATGACTTGGTCACTTTACAGAAGTGGCAGACATTTCCCAGTATCACTATGTTCATTTCCACTTTTTTTTCTTTAAGTGAGAGGAAAGGAGATAGACAGATTTCGCATGCACCCCGACTGGGATCCACCCGGCAACCCCTGTCTGGAACCGAAGCTCGGACCAACTGAGCTATCCTCAGCGCCTGGGACTGATGCTCGAACCAATTGAGCCACTGGCTGTGAGACAGGAAGTAAGAGAAGGGGGAGAGGGAGGGTAAAAGAAGCAGATGGCTGCTTCTCCTGTGTGCCCTGACCAGGGATCAAACTTGGGATGTCCACATGCAGAGTCAAACCTCTATCCACTTAGCCAACCGGCCAGGACCCCATTTCTGCTTTGAAAGTTCAATGGCTGTCAGGCCAGATCCAGTTGACACTTTAATAAATAATAGTATCACTAACACTTCAAAAAATACTTCTAATACTATTTATTTAATTGTAATTAAATTTAGTATTATGACTTTAATACTAATATTTTAAATGAAAGACTATGTTGCTAATTACTGTTTAATACTTTCATAACTATATTTCAATATCATTGTAGTCCTTTGTAATTCTGTGGATATTGTGTGTATTTGCAAACATTCTTCTGAGATGGGGTCTATCTATATGTTTTCCTCGAGGGCCAGGGGCGCCCGTGGCGCCAAAACTGGTTCAGAAGTGCTGGCATCATGTTAGCACCTACTTAATAAGGTTATGGGAGGGGTCAACGTGTTTATTTAAATCTTTCCCCAAGTTCTGCTCCCCCTTTACAGATGTTGGAAAATAGAGGAAGAGCAGAGAAATAAAGCAAGTTAGTCGAGTTTATACTACTAGTAATTCAAATCTGGGGCCAGGCTCCCCTCCTCCAAATCCCTCCTATCTTAGTGTCTCTTTCTCTTTCTATTGTTCACCTCCTTAGCATCCGAATTGGACATCAGTTTAGATGGCAATGAGACAAGCCCAAGTTAGCTGTGGGAACTAAAGACCCAGGTCTGGTGACCTGGTGGCCCTGGGAAAGTTTAAAAATGGGACAGCAGCTGCAAGTTTCATCTGGTTTGACAGCCAAGGGCCTGGAGACAGGCTGCACGTGCTGAGTGCCGTGGCCCTTGGGTTCCTGACATCTTGAGCGGACACCAAGGCTGTGAACTTGCAGCCCTCTGTTCTCTCACGCGGGCATGATACAAGAGTTGCTGGAGGGGACCTGGTCCTCATCAGGCCTGCTTATCCTTCTCTTCCTTGTGTATCTCTGAGAAAGAAACTGGGCCTCATGCCAACCACCTCGCCTCACAAGGCGCCCAGTGTGTGACAGATTCAACTTCTGCTCTAGACTCCGCAATACTCCTGTTGATGTGGCTTTGGCTCCCTCAGACTCCCTTCCATCTTCCAGCTTCTTGGATCTTCCCCTCCAGTCCTTTCCTCCCATAATAAAGTCCCTGCTCCTGAGTGTGCCACCCCAGACTTGCCCACCTCTTGTCACCTGCTCTGCATTTGCTCACCAGTTGTCTGCCCACCCAACCACTGACTGTGTCCAGCTTTCCTCAGCCACCTCGCCCCAGCCTCCTTCTCATTCTGCTGATTCCAGATTCAGCCCCTCCAGTACACAGTCTTTTGAGAAGACTGATGGCACTGTGTAGTCACTATCTGCGATAGGGTTACCTCTTCCTAGGCCTTGGGAACACCTCGGGGCTGGGACCCTGCGTGCAGCATCCTATAGGTCTGGGCCCAGGACAAAGCCCAGCACACAGGTATTTCTCAGCTGATGATAACCTGAATGGAGCCACTGCCCACAGAGATATTACTGATGGGGATGGGAAAACAGATCTGAGAATTCTTCTTTCCCTGGAAAAAAGCCAGCACAGGTGAGCTGAAAGAGAACATGTCCCTGATTTCGGTGGGTGTTCTGTTTGGGGTGCCCAGAGCCCTCCCCTCCCACATTGTTCTGGCTCTATATCTGTCTCTTCACCTGCCAGCTCCAGGGCCCCAAACTGGCCGCCCCCGGGAAGAACCTACCTCAGACCACTCACTTAGGGTGTGTTGGACTGTACAAATCTCTACCTCCAACCTAAATGATGACTCTGGCCCAGTTTCCCCTGCAGGTCTGTCTCCCTTGGGACATGTGCATTGCAGGCACACCTAGGAGTTTGCTGTGTGAGTGTTCCCTTTACGCACAGCAGGCTGAGTCTGTCCCGAGCCTGGGCCCTCAGCTGGCTTACCGCACAGGGAGACAGTGTAGCCTTCCAAGACGCACAGAGGGTGGCCCAGAACGAAGTAGCCATAGATCTGGTTCACAACACTGATGGTGCTGGCAATGATGGTCTCTGCCAAGTCAGCAACCGCCAGGTTCACCAGGATCCAGTTCAGAGGGTGGCGCAGCTTCTTGAACCTCATGGTGGCCACCAACACAAGCCCATTGGTGAAGACAGATGCAATGACCACAAAGATCATCCAGGCACTGGTGAGGTGGTACACCCATCTGGGAGCAATGTGGTAATTGGGGCCTTCAAAGGGGCCTGGAGGCAGGAGGTACAGAGTAGGAAGCAGCATTACCCACCTGCGCAGCTACCCCTATCCCTCCCGTCCCTACCCTGCCAGAGCCTGCCTTCACCTCTCCCACGCTCCTGTCTGCCACCTTTGCAGCTGGCTCCTACCCTCTAGCTTTGCCCATCCGCAAACAACCTGCCCTCCACCCTGTCTCTCAGGCCAGAGAACATGGCTTGCTAGACAGCTACACGGGTATCTTCGAACTCAACAAAGCAAAACTTCTCATCATCTCCTGGGTATCTCTCGCTTTTCTGATTCACCGCCCTCAGTTTGCTGGGCCAGCCCCCTGCAGTGCTATGAGCAGGCTTCTGCTCCCCTGCATCCCCTGACTCCCTGCCTTGTTTTCCTTGTGCATTTTACGCCTTTCTGTTGTTAGATCTTTTCTCACACTCTCCCCTGAACCTGGGTCCTCTTCCCTTCCATACCATAAAGCCTGATTCAGATGCCCTTGGCCTCTGGGGGCCTTTCCAGCTTCCCTAGCTGAAAATCAGTCAGCTCAGCCCCTTGGGATTACCAGGACGTGACTCTATGATGTTCTAATATATGTTTGAGTTACCCGGAAAGAACAGAGCTTTAGTGTGAGAATAGCAACTGGAACTGTGAGGTGCTTGGAACATTGCAGTTTGCAGGTAATGCAAGGGGCTGGAGCAGTTTCAAAATGAGACAGCTTGAGTGACCTTCCTGGACAACCCATGGAGTCAACATTGGGTGCAGGGCAGGGACAAGAGGGACAGGGCAAGGACAAGGGCTGTGCATGGTAGTGGGGGGACAGGAGCACTCTGAATGTGGAGGCCAGAGAAGCGGGCCTCTAGTCAGAGGCGGATTAAGGTCAGTTGAGGCCCCGGCACAGAAGAAAATATTGGACTCCTTAAAATAAAAAAAAAGAGAGGGGAAAAAATTACATGTTAACCGTATTTTTATTTTTTATTTTTATTTTTTTTCATTTTTCTGAAGCTGGAAACAGGGAGAGACAGTCAGACAGACTCCCGCATGCGCCCGACCGGGATCCACCTGGCACGCCCACCAGGGGCGACACTCTGCCCACCAGGGGGCGATGCTCTGCCCACCAGGGGGCGATGCTCTGCCCATCCTGGGCGTCGCCATGTTGCGACCAGAGCCACTCTAGCGCCTGAGGCAGAGGCCACAGAGCCATCCCCAGCGCCCAGGCCATCTTTGCTCCAATGGAGCCTTGGCTGCGGGAGGGGAAGAGAGAGACAGAGAGGAAGGAGGGGGAGGGGTGGAGAAGCAAATGGGCGCTTCTCCTGTGTGCCCTGGCCGGGAATCGAACCCGGGTCCTCCGCACGCCAGGCCGACGCTCTACCGCTGAGCCAACCGGCCAGGGCTTAACCGTATTTTTAAATAAAAAAAATATTATGTACTATTCATGTTAAAATTGCACCTATGAAACCAAACGGTGTCATTAGAAAAGAATGTAAAGTTGGGGTTTTGCAGGGCCCTTCAGAAGTCAGAGCCCAGGACACACGCCTGGTGCACCTGCCGTTAAATGTGCCTCTGCCTCTAGCAGTGCATCCATGCAGGTGCCCCGGCCGGCTCCTCCCTCTTGAAAGCTCTGGGACTCCTAAACATGAGAAGGGTATCACAGTCAACACCCGAGTAAAGGTATTCTAAAAAATACAGGGAGGCGCCTGGCCAGGTGGTGGCGCAATGGATAGAGCGTCGGACTGGGATGCAGAAGGACCCAGGTTCGAGACCCCGAGGTCGCCAGCTTGAGCGCGGGCTCATCTGGCTTGAGCAAAAAAGCTCACCACCGTGGACCCAAGATCGCTGGCTCCAGCAAGGGATTACTCAGTCTGCTGAAGGCCCGCGGTCAAGACACATATGAGAAAGCAATCAATGAACAACTAAGAAGTCGCAACACACAACGAAAAACTAATGATTGATGATTCTCATCTCTCTCTGTTCCTGTCTGTCTGTCCCTGTCTATCTCTGCCTCTGTAAATAAATAAATAAATAAAAAATAAAAAAATAAAAATACAGGGAGGCAATCACATATGGGGAAAGGCAGAAAAACAAGATTCCTCAAATAGACCTTGTTTTCTAGATTTTAATTTGGAACCCTGTAAATATTTTACTACATAATTATAAAACATTAAATTTTAAAAAGCAATCCCTGAAAATAAAAAAAAGTGAAACAAATGGACTTAAATGCATGGCCACTTGTTGGCATAATCACACAGAGAAGGACTGTTCTAAGTGGCTTGAAAAGATACTAGTTTGCCTCTGTGAACCTAGTGGCATATCCCTAAAGATAAAAACACCGGTCCAAACGTCCCGATTCTGGTAATCAGGCTGTTGCCAGTTATGTTGATGACATATTCTGAGACCAGTGAACGTGTGTGGGATAAAAGCAAATGATTAATTAAATGATATTCTATTCTTTTCACCCAAAGCCCTTGAGAACATAATGCTTGGTGGGAAAGGAGACACAGAGGTCCAACCCAGCTGGCTACATTGGGGAACCAAGTCATTATTTTGAAATGAGAGAGATAAAAGGGAAGAATCAAGCATTTTTCCTGCCTTTCCAATACTCACTCCCCCGAGGGGAACACAATAGTAGGTGAGGGCATGTTTCTCTTTATTGAAGTAGTCCAGCTAACAGATGAAGACAATCAGAATGCTATTTTTGTGATCTCCAGTGGTTTAATGGGTCCAGGCATTGGGCTTCAGCAGCTGCCAACACCCTGGAAAAAAGGACACCCTTGTAATGGAGCAGTCTTGCCAAAACACCTGACAGATCCAGCCAGCTTCTCGGCAGACCTTCAGATCAACTGCCAGTTTTTACAGAAACAGCCTGACAAAGGAGGTGGGAGGGGCATGGAAAGCCACACATGAGAAGACATCTGCAAAGTCTGAAGTGGGTGACTCCAGGGACTTATTGTCTTTAACAGTTAAATTGCAAAGATATCAAGGGAGAACCTCTAACTTCAAAAAGGATGAAAAGACCTATCAATTAATAGGAACGTGTGGGCCTTATTTGAGCCCTGATTTAAGTAAACTAAAAATATGTGTAAAGGCGACTGGGATATGATGATATCAAGGCAGTGTTACCTTGTATGATAATGCCATTGTGGTTACGTTTTCTAAAGAGTCCTTTCCACCTGACCAGGCAGTGGCGCAGTGGATAGAGCGTCGGACTGGGATGTGGAGGACCCAGGTTCGAGACCCCGAGGTCGCCAGCTTAAGTGCGGGCTCATCTGGTTTGAGCAAAGCTCACCAGCTTGGACCCAAGGTCATTGGCTCGAGCAAGGGGTTGCTTGGTCTGCTGTAGCCCCACGGTCAAGGCACATATGAGAAAGCAATCAATGAACAACAAGAGTGTCACAATGAAAAATTGATGATTTATGCTTCTCATCTCTCTCCATTCCTGTCTGTCTGTCCCTATCTATCCCTCTCTCTGACTCCCTCTCTCTGTCTCTGTAAAAAAAAAAAAAGAGTCCTTTTCTCTTAGATACTTACATACTTACATACTGAAGATTTATAGAGAAAATGGTGTGATGTTTTAGATCTGCTTCCAAAAATCAGGAGGAGGGTTTAGTGGTGAGGGTTACAGATGAAATAAGACAGACGATCGATACCCAAGGGTTCACTATACTTTTATCTCTACTTTGGTAGAAACTGGAAATTTTGAAAAAAAAATTACAAAAAGGAACCTTGGGCATTGATGAGCCCGAGGGGCCCCCAGGGGGAGTGTTGTTCCATCTCCATCAAGGCTATTCTGAGTGAGGCGCTATCAGTCAGGTCGAGGCGAACCTCAGGGTTCTCAACCAGTGTGGCTCGGGAACGCTGTTGCTGATCACTGCCCTGACCATCAAGAGAGCAAGGCATGTGAGATGTTCTTGAAGGGACTAATGGTCTTTGGTTTGGATGGAGGACCTGGGGAGGGGTCCAGAGCTGAGGATCACTAGTGTCCTCAGCTCTTTGAAGGGCTTACAGGCAAAGCTTTTTGACTGGGCCATTCCTGGGACAAAACTCAGCTTCCTTCACAGATCTTTCATTCAGTTTTGGGGGCCTTGGCTCTCTTTCTCCATGAGTCAACTCTAAGCGGAGGGGGGGCAAGAGTGGAATGAGTTTCTTTCCCCAGCATGTGCCCTGTAAGGCTATGGGCCCTGAGCACGGAGTTGGACAAGTTGGGTCAGGCTCCTCTGACCCTAAGGTTGTAGACATCACTCACCTCCTCCCCCAAGCCTCCTGCTCCTGGAGCTTGCCTTCTTTCGGCTTCAGAACATGCAAAGATGAGTCAGACCCAGGTACTTCCCCAGACTTGAATGTAATGAGTGTTCACTAGCAGTATGGGGCCACAGGAAAATGCAATAAACTTTCATGGGACAGGGATTCTCAACGGGTTTAGAAAGCCTACAGGGTTTGAAAATGCATATTTGGTATTCTGATATCCTTTTCTTTTTTGTGACAGAGACAGAGAGAGAGACAGAGAGAGGAACAGATAGGGACACACAGACAAGAAGGGAGAGGGATGAGAAACATCAAATCTTCGTGTGGCTCCTTAGTTGTTCATCGACTGCTTTTTCGTATGTGCCTTGACCGGGGGCTACAGCAGACCGAGTGACCCCTTGCTCAAGCCAGCGACCTTGGGCTCAAGCTAGCGACCTTTGGGCTCAAGCCAGTGACCATGGGGTCATATTCATGATCCCATGCTCAAACCAGCGACCCCATGCTCAAGCTGGTGAGCCCAGGTTCAAGTTGGATGAGCCCACACTCAAGCTGACGATCTTGGGGTTTTGAACCTGGGTTCTCTGCATCCCAGTCCGATGCTCTATCTACTGTGCCACTACCTAGTCAGGATGATATCCTTTTCTATTCATAAAGGAACCCTCTTATTTGTGTCATCATAAAAGCTAAGGGAGTAGACCCTTTGGCTGGTGATGATGTACAGAAGACTCTCTTGGCTGGGGTGGGTGCTAGCCCCCCCATATGGCCACTAGGGCCTGTTGTCATAGGGGGGCTTCTTCAGCCTTTGTAACCCAGCCTCCAGGGCACCTACATTCTCACCTCTGGTGGCGTTGCTGTTGGTGTAGGTGAAGATGCTCGCCTGGGTGCTGTCCTCAAAGCCGGCCTGCAGCTGCCCACCTGCAAGCCCTTGGGGACCCCACTGCTGGGCCATGGCTCCAGAAAGCCCTGTCCCTGATGTTCACTTGCCCTGGCGCTGCCTGGGGGTTACAGCGCTTTATACAACCTGCAGGATCAGCCTGGGCCTCCTCGACCTCAAAAGCCCCCAAACCCTTTACCATCTGATCTCTTAATTGGGCCCTGGACTTAGACCTCCTCCTCCCCCACTCCTTGCTTCCTGGCTCCTTAGGTGAGCCTCTGAGGGCAGCTCAGAAGGATTTGCTTGGAATCAAACTCAGAGTTCCTGGCTTTCTGAGCTGGATGCAGGAGCTGCCATGGACCCTTGATCCTGTTTATGTGTCCACTGTTCTCTTCTACTGCCCAGCACTCACTTGTAGGTCCAGTGAGCCCAAGGGTCAGGATTTTCAGATTTGGGGAACAACCCAAAGCACAGTGTGCCTCTTCCATCTGGTTTGCCCCAGAGTCCTGAGACTTAGGGGGTTTTGGGGGGCTTTGCAAGGCTGACGCCTGGAAATGGAGCCTCCTTGAGGGTCAGGCTATCTCACTGGACCCACATGGATACAAGTTACCATGGTGGGTACTCCTCCTCATGAGGGAAGGGGCAAAATTGGGGGCGGGGCAACTCCATTGTGCATATTGTTTTCTGCTTCCCCCTCCCCTTGCTCCCTGTGAACTGTATCTCCTTCAGTCACCAAGGTGCTCATCTAGGAAACCCTCATGTAGTACCTGACAGTGCCCACAGACATTTAAACCCCACCTGCTCAAGTCTTCCTCCCGAGTTCATGACCTTTCCTTGGACTGCCCTTGACTACAGCCTCCCCCTAGAGCTGCCTTCAAAAGTAAACCCCTCTTGCCTGACCAGGTGGTGGTGCAGTGAATAGACTGTTGAACTGGGAGGCAGAGGACCCAGGTTTGAAACCCCAAGGTTGCCGACTTGAGTGCGGGCTCATCAGCTTGAGTGCGGGGTTGCTGGCTTGAGTGTGGGATCATAGACATGACCCCATAGTCACTGGCTTGAGCCCAAGGGTCGCTGGCTTGAGCAAGGGATCACTTACTCTTCTGTAGCCCCCTGGTCAAGGCACATATGAGAAAGCAATCAATGAAAAACTTAAGGAGCTGCAACAAAGAATTGATGCTTCTCATCTCTCTCTCTCTCTCTCTTCCTATCTGTCCCTATCTGTCCCTCTCTTTGTCTCTCTCTGTCTCTATCATAAAAAAATAAAGTAAATCTCTCTTGGCCCTGGCCGGTTGGCACAATGAATTGAGCATCAGTCAAGCGTGTGGACATCCTGTGTTCAATCCCTGGTAAGGGCACTCATGAGAAGTGATTATCTGCTTCTATTCCCCTCTGTCTTCCCCTTCTCTCTCTCTTCCCCTCCCAGTGGCTCAATTGGCCCCAGGTGCTGAGGACAGCTCGGCTGGTTCGGGCACCAGCCTCAGGTGCTGAGGATAGCTCGGCTGATTTAAGCATCAGCCCCAGACAAGGGTTGCCGGGTGGATCCCGGTTTGGGTGCACATGGGAGGCTGTCTCACTATCTTCCCTCCTCTCACTTAAAAAAAAGTAAACTTCTCAAGTGTTCCAGATGGGATTACCTCTGCTGTTCCTCTTCAGCCACTGCAGTCTGGCTGCTGCTGGCTCTGCACTTGGCAGGGGCACCAATTACTTGCTAATTGCCCAATTCTGCAGCCTTACCTGTTTCTAATGGAGAAAGGCCCTGCCCTCCTTCACAGGCCCTCCTTAGGGAACACATCTTTCTTCTGACTTTCATTAGCTTCTCTCTGCTCAGTCCTGAAATCATGTACCTCCTCTAGGTTGACATTAAGCTCAATAAAATCAAAACATGAGCTCATGGCCTCACTTTCCTGTTCTCAGTTCCATGACTCTACAACACTCCATGCTAAAGCTCCTGGTGATACGGCCACTCCTGCAGATGGCTGCCAAGCTGCATGGAGCCCCAGCTGGCCACCCATGGCAAGAATAAGCTGTTAGCATTGGTCAGTGCCTACCACATGCCAGGTGCTAGGTTAGGGGCTCTGCATGGAATTGAAGGAAATATTGCATGAACACAATCTTGCCAGGGCCCGTTGGCAGCCTGGAAACCTGGGCTTACTGTCCAAGAACACCTGGAAAGCTGTATGTTCTTAACTGCAAGAGAAAGTGCACCCAGCACTTCCACTCTTAGGTATTTACCCAAGAGAATTGAAAGCATGTCCACACTTGTACAAGATTCCCATAGCAACACTATTCACAAGAGGTGAAAAGATAGAAACAGTCAAAAAGTAAATCAACAGGTGAATGAATACACACCATGTGGGCTATTCATGCAATGGAGTTCAGCCATAACTAAAAATTGAGTTCTGACCCATGGTACAACATGAATGAACTTCAAAAAACATGATGGTGAGCAAAAGAAGCCAGTCACAAAAGGCCATATAGCAGGGGTCCCCAAACTTTTTACACAGGGGGCCAGTTCACTGTCCCTCAGACCGTTGGAGGGCCACCACATACAGTGCTCCTCTCACTAACCACCAATGAAAGAGGTGCCCCTTCCGGAAGTGCGGCGGGGGCCGGATAAATGGCCGCATGTAGCCCGCGGGCCGTAGTTTGGGGACGTCTGGCCATATAGTGTATGATTCCATTAATATGAAATGTCTAGAACAGGCAAATCCATAGAAACAGAAAATGGATTAGTGGTTGCCAGGGGCTGGGGGGGAGGGGGGCAATGGGGAATGACAGGGATTCCTTTGGAGGTGAAGGAACTATTCTAAAATTAGATTGTGACAGAGCAGCTGCTGTGGAAAACAGCTTGGCAATTCCTCAGAAAACTAAAAATAGAATTACTGTATGATGCAGCAATCCCACTTCTGGGTATATACCCAAAGACGTGAACGTAGGGGCTTGTAGCACGAACTTAGCGTGTTCAAGTGGCTCACAGTGTAGCTTAATGTAACAATGTCAGATCCCTAGAATTCAAGCCCAGGTTATTATGACTTCCAAATCCACACTTTCCCCTCTTCCTGGGTCCCAGGGAGCTCTGTCTGCCTGTCTCCACCAGGCTCAAAGAATCAGAGCATCCAAGAATTTGAGAGCTGAAAGTGGGGCTCCTCTGAGATTGCCTGCCTCGCCTGGTCCCTTCTGAGCACTGGACACAGGACCACCTCTTCCCAGCACCACCACAGACTGGCTGGGTGGCTTGGATAGGGCGACCCCTCTGTTTTGGGTCAGGTTCTTCTTTTGTCTAAAGAGAGATGACCAGTCCTGCCTGCCCTCTCTCCATGGGGTTGCCACGTCATTTGGAAGCTCTCTGAGAACAATGTGAAGTGCGGTCTCAGTGGGGGTCCAGCATAGGAAGATCAGGACATCTGGGGGAAGCCTCCAGCTTGAGCCCTGGAGGTGGTCCACCCCTTGTCAGGCCCACTTTTGTCTTAGCATTACACTAATCACTGAGCTTAGTCGTGGGTCTGCCCCAAGACCTTGGGAAAAGGAGAAGAGACGGCAGAAGTGGGAGGAGGTGGAGATAGCAGTGATGTTGGACCATCACTGTCTCTGCAGAATAGGGTGCTAATTGATGATTAGGGCTAACAGAAGATCAAGTCCTGTTTTAGCAGAAAGCAGATTACTGCCCTGGAAAGTCAGCCAGCACCTGAGTGCACACGTGTGTTCCCCGAGGCCCAGTGAAAGCTCACTCAGGTCCTGCGCTATGCCAAAGGGTGGATGGAAGAGGAGAAGCACTTGAGATGAAAAGTGAGCTGAAAAACAAGTGGAGGGAAATGTGGGTGAAGATCATCAGGAGAAATAGGAGAGGCCTTCCATTGTGCCCCCATCTCTTTCATTCGCTGCCTTCTGGGGCCGCCCTACAGGGCTGGAAGATAAGATGGCCAATTTGTCTAATCCTACTATACCTAAGTGACTGGGAGGGGCCATGATTAGGAGCCTTGGAAGCTGACTGTCATCTTGATTCAGTTCTGGCTCTGGCTGGCCAGCAGTCAGTGACTGCTACAACTACAAGGCAAAGGACCACGAAAGCCATTTACCTTTGACTTTTTTATTGTAATAAAATAGCATAACAGCAAATTTATCATCTTAACCATTTAAAAATGTTATTTTTCAACTAAAGTTTACAGTCAATATTATTTTGTATTAGTTTTAGGTGTACAGCATAGTGGTTAGACAATCATATACTTTACAAAATGTTCCCACTGATATTTCTAGTACACACCTGCCATTATACATAGTTATTACAATATTACTGACTACATTCCCCATGCTGTACTTTACATCCCTATGACTATTCCGTAACTACCAATCTGTACTTCTTAATTCCTTCACCTTTTTTTCACCCACTCCCCAACCAACCTCCCCTCTGGCAACCATCAGTCTGCTCTCTGTATTTATGAGTCTGTTCTGTTCTGTTTGTTCATCCATATTGTTCTTTAGATTCCACGTAAAAGTGAAATCATATGGTAATTGTCTTTCTCTGAATTACTTATTTCACTTAACACAATACCTTTTAGGTCCATCTATGCTGTCGCATATGGTTAAGTGTTCATTCTTTTTTATGGCTGAGTAATAGTCCATTGTCTATATGTACTATTTTATCCAGTAGAAGTGGATATCCACTATTTACAGGCAATTGGATTGCTTCCATATCTTGGCTATTGTAAATAATACTGCCATGAACATAGGGATGCATATACTCTTTTTTTTTTTTTTTTTTTTTTACAGAACAGAGCGAGAGTCAGATACAGACAGGAACACAGAGAGATGAGAAGAATCAATCATCAGTTTTTCATTGTGGCACTTTAGTTGTTCATTGATTGCTTTCTCATATGTGCCTTGACCCTGGGGGGCTACAGCAGACCTTGGATCCAACCAAGCTGGTGAGCTTTGCTTAAACCAGATGAGCCCACGCTAAAGCTGGCGACCTCCGGGTCTTGAACCTGGGTCCTCCACATCCCAGTCCAACGCTCTATCCACTGCGCCACCGCCCAGTCAGGCGCATATACTCTTTTGAATTAGGTTTTGAATTAGTTTTGGGTTTCTTTAGGTATATACCCAGAAGTGGAATTGCTCAGTCATAAAGCAGTTCCATTTTTAATTTTTGGAGGACCCTTCACTAGTTTTCCCTAGTGGCTGCACCAATCTGCACTCCTACCAACAATGCATGAGGATTCTCTTTTCTCCACACCATTGCCAACACTTGTTGTTTGTTGATTTATTGATGAGAGCCATTCTGACAGGTGTGAGGTGGTATCTCATTGCGGTTTAATTTGCATTTCTCTGATGATTACTGATGTTGAAAATCTTTTCATATGTCTTTGGCCCCGTTTGTATGTGCTCTTTGGAGAAGTGTCTATTCAGGTCCTTTGCCCATTTTTAAATTGGATTATTTTGTTGTTGACTTTTTAAAGTTCTTTATAAATTTTAGATATTAACCCCTTACCAGATGTATCTTTGGCAAATATCTCCTCTCATTCAGTAAGATGCCTTTCATTTTGTCGATGGTTTCCTTTGCTGTGAAAAAAACAGTTTAGTTTGATGTAGTTCATTTGTTTATTTTTTCCTCTTTTTCCCTTGTCCAAGAACATATTATCAGAAAAAATATTAAGAGAAATGTCAGCGATTTTATTGCCTATGTTTTCTTCTAGGAGTTTTATGGTTTTGAGACTTACATTTAAGTCATTTTGAGTTTATTCTTGTATATGGTGTAAAAATGTGATCTAGTTTCATTTTTTTGTGTATGAATCTGTCTAATTTTCCCAACACCATTTATTGAATAGGCTCTCTTTACCATTGTACGTTCTTGCATATTTTGTCAAATTTTAATTGACTATATACATGTGGATTTATTTTGGGGCTCTCTAATCTGTTCCATTGATCTATATGTCTATTTTTATGCCAGTACCATGCTGTTTTGATTACTATAGCCTTGTAGTACTGTTTGATATCAAGTAGCATGATTCCTCCAACTTTGTTCTTCTTTCTCAAGATTAATTGCTGTGGTTATTTAGGGTCTTTTGTGGTTCCATTATAAATTTTTATATTATTTGTTCTAGTTCTGTTAAGTATGCCATTGGTATTTTGATAGGAATTGCATTGACTCTATATATTGTTTGGGTAGTATGTACGTTATAATGATGTTAATTCTTTTTATCCATGAGCATGGTATATGTTTACACTTATTTGTTTCTTCTTCAATGTCTCACAATTTTCTGAGTATAGGTCTTTTACCTCCTACTTTATTTTTTTTTATGCAATTATAAATTGGATTGTTTTCTTAGTTTCCCTTTCTGATAGTTCAGTATTGGTGTATAACAAACCATTTGTAAGTGTACAGTTCATTAGCATTAAGCACATTCACACTGTTGTACAACAATCACCACCATCCGTCTTCAGAAATTTCCATCTTCCCAAACTGAAACTCTGTCCCCATTAAATGCTAGCTTCCTATTCTTTCCTTTCTATGCCACCTTATTCTGCATCCTATCAGGAATTCAAGCATAAATAGCCAACAAGAGGAACGAAAAGGAGCTATCACCTTGACCCACAGACATTCAAAGAGAATTTGCTGAACAACTTTATCCCAATCAATGAGAATATTTGGATGAAATGGAGAAATTCCTAGAAAAACACAACTTCACAAAATCACTTGAGAAGAAATGGAACATCTGAAGAGTTTTGTATCTATTAAAAGCCCTACTTTTAAACCTGACCACAAGGAAGTTTTCTATTCTGCTTCTGACCCACACAGGCTTTAGGTGATTTTCAGACTGGATATGCCTTTTTTGTATCATCTTCACTAGGAATTCTCAGACCTTTGCAGCATATCCCCAGAGGTCTTTAGTTCCACATGAACAAACTGAATCAATAATAGAAAGTTTGGGTGCAAATATCTAAAATTTGAGTGGATTAAAACTCATCATACTTCTGCCCCCATTTCTGTTTGCTTTAGTAGCCACATGATCACCAGAGAAGAAATACAGTTTGTTTATTTATAATATTATGAAACTTTACTCCAGAAAAACCTGTTGGGCTTTTGTTGCTTTGTCATCTCCTCCTCCTCCTCTTCCTCTTCTCCCTCCTCTTCCTCCTCCTCCTCCTTCTCCTCCTCTTCCTCCTCTTCCTCCTCCTCCTCCTCCTCCTCTTCCTCCTCCTCCTCCTCCTCTTCTTCTTCTTCTTCTTCTTCTTCTTCTTCTTCTTCTTCTTCTTCTTCTCCTCCTCCTCCTCCTCCTCCTCCTCCTCCTTCTTCTTCTTCTTCTTCTTCTTCCTAGTTTTTTTCCTTTAATTTTTAAATCAATTTTTGTTATTTTTACTTAAAAATAAAAAGGTGTTTTATTTCCAATCTGACTCATAGTTATAATCTAGTTCAGAACCAAACCTTAAACTGGGCAGAATTTGCACTATAATTAAACTATGTAGACTGACCTGTGGTGACGCAGTGGATAGGGCCTCAACCTGAAATGCTGAAGTCTCCAGTTCGAAACCCCAGGCTTGCCAGGTCAAGGCACACATGAGAATCAACTGCTTTAAGTTGATGCTTTCCTCTGCCTCTCCTCCGCCCTCTCCTCTCTCTGAAAATCAATAATTTTTTTAAAATCTTAAAAAAAACAACAACTATGTAGTGTGTTTGGTTTGTGCAGAGACAGGGTGCTCACGTGGGGGTGGCCAGCTGGGAGCTGCCATCTCATTCTGCATCTGCCTCCCCGCTGCAGGCCTCTCTCATCACGTCAGTATCATTACGTCAAAACTGACCTCTTTGTATTCTGAGACAGACAAAATGAAATTCCTTTCATAGGTCCTAATCTTTAAGGGTAAAAAAAGGAGAGGTGTAGTATTGTTTGTCAATTGGAAATTTCGATCTAAACTCATTGTTTTAAATACACATGTATAGATTTATATATTTTATGCATACTTCCCAGTATTGTGTATTCGAAGATATACAAGGTGAGCCTGGCACATTTCTGTTGTGCCAGGAAACTGTGGGTAATGGCAAAAGGACACGGGAGCCAGCTTGAGGGGACTCCTACTGGCCAAACTTGTGTGACAAATCGAGCATCAAAAATAATTTCTGACAGAAACAGAGTCTATGCAAGCCCCTGACTCTGTACTGGCGCGAAAAATGCCTCACTGTTTGTGTTCCAACGACTTCGGTTTTCCATACTGCCTGCCGGCTCTTAGCGCAGGGACCCTTTGGAAGCAGGAAGGGGCCACAACTAAGCCTGCACTAGCTCTCGGGCGTCCTCTTCTGGCGCTGCCGTGCCTCTCTCCCAGCTAGAGGGCACTGCGTGGCCGCTTGGGACCCGTTTCGCTTTCTTTGCCTTGTTTATCTCTCCTCCAGCGCAAGTCTCTGTCCTGATTCTTTTCAGATCTCCCCACAGCTGTTTCTCCGCAGGATCCACCTGCGGGGTCAGTGCGTCATGGGTACCGCTGAGACCCTTTGTACCACCCCGCCGCCCTGCCACACCCTAGTGGCTTCTGGTCCTACAGGTTCTTCTATAATAGATATCAGTTATCTGCTCCGTGGTTTCAGGAAACATGTAGACTGGGGTAGGAATGAGGGGTGTTTTGCAATCTTCCTGCGTTTTTGTGATTTTAGAAGTTGAGGAATTCAGGGTTTTTGCTACTTTCCTCCTCCTACCTGAATCCAGAAATCTCTTCATTATTTCTTTTTTCTTTTAAAAAGTTGGGTTTTAAATTGCAGTAAAATACCCATAACGTTAAATTCAGCATTGCGACTATTTGCAGGTGTGCAACTCAGTGGCATGAATACATCTGCATTGTCTTCAATTACATTTATGGTCCAGTTTGTTTCTTTTTCTCTCTCTCACAGACAGTGGAAATCAGACAAAAGCTTACACAATATAGATACAATTAAAATTATCAACAAGATGTGCACATACAATATGATTCCCTTTAACTGTTCACCACTGTTATGGAAAACATTCCAAACAGAAGCCCAGAGTGAATCCATTTTAATGGTAATATTTCCCGTAGCTCAGGGCCAGGTGTTTTAATTGTGTGTATTCCCTTTATCTGTTATTGTGTGTTTGTTTCTTTTATCTGTCCCAACTTTTTTGACACAGTGCAACAAGAGATATGCTTTGTTTCTAGAAATGTTTTTACTGCCTTTGATTCTGGGACAGAAAACTTGTCTCCACTGGGTCCAAATGTAGGGTACCCCTACCTCTGTGGGGGAGTGACTTGTCTCTCTGAAAGGCTGTGATCCTCCATGTTAGGGGAGGCCCCAGGTCATTTCTTGTGAGGTCCAGCCTTGTTCTGTAAGGCTGGGTGTCTGAATCTAAGCTTTACTTATACAAGTGACATTTCTGGTGAGGTTGTGATTACAAATTCAATGTAGCCAGTTGTAGTCTGGGGGGCAAGTAGCCCAGTTGGGATTAACTAATGCAAGTAACTGCTTTGCTCTGAAGGCCAGGGGCTTCTAGAAAGAGGCATGGCCCACAGTTGCCACCACAAGCTCAGGGACAAGCCAACTGCCTTCGGTCAAGTTCTCTATTGACTTGTTATAAATTGCACCTGAAATTAGCTTTAAATGTATTATAATTTCAATGTGATCTCAATGTTTGTTTCCTCCTCAAATTCATATGTTAAAATCCTGATGCTCAATGAGCTGGTATCAGGAAGTGAGGCCTTTGGGAAGTGGTTAAATCATGAGGGTGGAGCCACCGTAAATGAAATTATGCCCTTATAAAAAAGGCCTGAGAGAGAACCCTTCCCCTTCTGCTCTGTGAGGATACAACAAGAAGTCTTTGGGGACCCAGAAGAGGGCCCTCATCCAACCATACTGCACCCTGATCTTGGACTTCCAGCTTCCAGCACTGTGAGAAATAAGTTTTTGTTGTTCATAAATCACTCAGTCTATGGTATTTTGTTACAGCAACCCGAACAGAATAAGACATTAAATTGATACTGAATGGTGTGGGTGCTGCTGTAACAAATACATACAAATATGGAAGTGGCTGTAAAACTGGGTGGTGAGTAGAAGAAGCTAGAAGATTTGGAGACAAGTTCTAGAAAAAAATCTGCATTGCTATAAATGGACCTTTAAAAGCAATTCTGGTAGTGATCCAGAAGTTAAAGAGGAGAGTTGTAGAGAGAGCCTCAGTCTTCTTAGAGAAAACGTAAAGGGTCATGAGCAGAATATTAGCAGAAATATGGATGGTATTGGCTACTCGGATGCAGTCTCAGACTGAAATGAGGAATGTTATCGGAAATTAGGGGAAAGGCCATCCTTGCTATGAAGTGGCAATAAACTTAGCTGAGTTGCAGTCATGCACTAATGTTTTGTGGAAGGTAGAATATGTGAGCAATGAAATTGAGTATTTGGTTGAGGAAATATCTAAATAAAGTGGTTAAGGTGTGATTTGGCTTCTCTTGAATGCTTACAGTAAAATGTGAGAAAAGAAAAATGACTTAAAGATGAAATGGTTAATCAAATGCATAGCAAGCCACTCCAAAAGTTAGTGGCCTAAAATAACAATGATTTGTTGTTGTTTTTTATGAGTTTTTGGGTTGACTGAGCTCTGAGGGGTGGTTCTTTGTTCTTCATGGTGTTGGTTGGGGTCTCTAATGTGACTTCATTGGGAGTTTAGTCAAGGCTGGAACATCCAAGATGACTTCAGTCCCATTTCTGGCATGGTGCTGGCTTTAGCTGGGTTGTATTATTCACTTCCACATAGCATCTCATCCTCCAGGACCTCTTGAGCCAGACCTCTTCTTTCCATGATACTAGCTTCTAAGAGGGAAAATATGGAAACTGCAAAGCCTCTTCTGGCTTAGGCCTGGAAGTCACTCAGAGTCACTTATGCCACTTCTATTAGTCAGAGGAAGTCACAGGGCCAACGAACCCTGGTCAACAGAAGGGGAGATAGACTTTATCTCTTGTTCAGAGGAGGAGTGGCCAAATTATATCGCAAAGAGACATGCAGAATGGGAGCGATTGCGATGGCTATCTCTGGAAACAGTCCACTCATCTCAGAGAAAACCCAAAAGACAATAAGATGTTAAACAGTTGGCATTGAGGGTTCTGATAGGGGAAAGTGTGGGTCTATCACAATGGCACTGCCCCTTCTCAAGTATCGGTGTCCGTGTTGCCACCACTTGACAAACCTTGATGTAGATACAGGAACTAGGCTGTATACCATGATAGTGTCCTGCTGGGCCATTTGTTTCTAGCCACTTTGGGCCTGACAATCTGTCCATTTTGTGTATCACTCAACCTATTAATAAACAAGGGGAGTTTAACCTTGAAATATGATTTTTTCAGAAGGTATTAAAGTTACTGTGCTCAGAGTGCCTGTGTTAGATCTCACATAAAAAATAAGCATTTTAGCCTGATCAGGCGGTGGCGCAGTGGGTAGAGTGTCAGACTGGGATGTGGAGGACCGAGGTTCAAAACTCCAAGGTCACCAGCTTGAGCGTGGGCTCACCAGCTTGAGGGAGGGCTTGCTGGTTTGAACATGGGATCATAGATATGATCCTATGGTCACTGGCTTGAGCCCAAGGTCGCTGGCTTGAGCCCAAGATCGCTGGCTTGAGCAAGGGGTCACTAGCTCTGCTTTAGCCCCCCAGTCAAGGCACAAATGAGAAAGCGATCAACAAACAACTAAGGAGACTAAGGAGCTGCAACAAAGAATGATGCTTCTCATCTCTCTCTCTTGTCTGTCTGTCCCTATCTGTCCCTCTCTCTGTCTCTGTCACAAAAAATAGATAAATGAATAAGCATTTTAAAATTCATCTTTAGAAGTTATGCAATTATGAAAACATATTTTAACTTTAAAAAAATTTTCCATTGATTTGAGAGAGAGAGAAACATCAACTCGTTCCACCTAGTTGTTCCATTTAGCTGTACACTCATTGGTTGCTTCTCATCTGTGCCCTGACTGGAGATTGAACCCGTGACATTGGCGTGCCAGGTCAACGCTCTATCCACTGAGCAACCTGGCCAAGGCCTTAAGTTGTTTTTATAACAAACATCTTCTGCCTGATTGGTGGTGGCTCAGTGGATAAAGCATCAACCCAGAATACTGAGGTCTCCAGTTCAAAACCCTGAGGTTGTAGGCTTGAGTGTGGGCTTGCTGGCTTGAGCATGGGATCATAGACATGACCCCATGGTTGCTGGCTTGAACCCAAAGGTCACAAGCTTGAAGCTCAAAGTCCCTGGCTTGATCAAGGGGTCACTGGCTTGGCTTGAGGCCCTCTTCTCACCTGTCAAGGGCACATATGAGAAGCAATCAATGAACAACTAAAGTGAAACAACCACGAGTTGATGCTTCTCACCCTCTCTCTCCTCTCTCTCGTTTCCTTTCCTTTCTCTCTCTCTCCCCCTTCCTCTCTCTCTCTTTCTCAAATCCATAAATATAAAAAAGACTTCAAAAAATAACAGGCTCATTCTGATTATGCCTCATTATTTTTAGTAACTCCTCCCCTTTATTCACATGTGCCTTGCAATGGGGCATGCAAGCCAGACCAAGGGGCAAACTTGGCACTACCAAGGATGGTGACATGGAGAAGACCCTTGTTAGCATTGTTATTAATTTAAGGACTGACCTTGGAGAAGGCCAGTATGAAAGAGAGTTGTGATTGGAAACTGATCAGTTGCTTGATAACAGCGTAGGTGTCCTACACCCAGAAATGCCCATGGCCTTGATTGTGTAACCAGAGTCATAATATTTGATAACAACCCACAGGAGAAAGTTACATGATAACCAAGTAGGAATTTTAGCTCCTCCACAAAAGAAGAACCTTGGCTGCTTGTTTTGTTTGCTTGCTTATTTTCTTGTAATTGGCCTCAGTTGTGAAATAAACCATGCTGAGGGCGAGGGATGGCAGAAAAGCACTTCCGTTGACAAAATTTTGAGCTGCCAGTTCCTGCTACAGTAAGAAAAAGCCCCTTCCCTCTGGGTAGAATACCAGTGCTGAAAAGATATGGATTACTTAAAGACCCCTTTACTGAGCACTCAGGCCCCTCTACTATACTATATACATAAACTATTGATTTATTTTTACTAAGTGAGAGACAGGGAGGCAAGGAGACTGAGAAACAGACTCCTGCATGTGCCCTAACCAAAATTCTAGAACCATTTGAGCCATAACTGTGGGAGGGGAGGGGAGAAAGAGAGAGAGATGGAAGAGGGGTGGGGAAGCAGGTGGTCATTTCTCCTTTGTGCTCTGACCGGAAAGCGAACCCGGGACTTCCACACACTGGGCTGATGCTCTACCGCTGACCCAACCAGCCAGGGTCGATACATAAACTTTTTTTTAAATTTATTTATTTAGTCATTCATTTTTAGAGAGGGGAAACAGAGAGAGAAGGGTTGAGAAGCAGGAAGCATCAACTCCCATATGTGCCTTGACCGGGCAAGCCTGAGGTTTTGAACCAGCGACCTCAATGTTCCAGGTCGAGGCTTTATCCACTGCACCACCACAGGTCAGGCCTGATACATAAACTTTTAAAACATTTGCTGAATTAATACATCATTATATGTGTTATGAAATTTACACTTATATACAGTCACAATAAAAGAAGTTCAGATGGCAATATTATTTAAAGCTCTAAGACTTTTAGCTCCTAGGGTTAAAATATAATTAAAACAATCAGGTAGAGCACAAAACAATGTGTTTTTTTTTGTTTGTTTGTTGTTGTTTTTTTTAGAAAAAAATCTAATGGGGAAAGACAGACATACTCCCGCATGCACCCGACCGGGATCCACCCGGCACGCCCACCAGGGGCGACGCTCTGCCCCTCCGGGGAGTCGCTCCCTCGGGATCAGAGCCACTCTAGCGCCTGGGGCAGAGGCCACGGAGCCATCCCCAGCGCCCGGGCCATCCTTGCTCCAATGGAGCCTGGGCTGCGGGAGGGGAAGAGAGACAGAGAGGAAGGAGAGGGGCAGGGGTGGAGAAGCAGATGGGCGCTTCTTCTGTGTGCCCAGGCCAGGAATTGAACCCGGGACTTCTGCACGCCAGGCCAACGCTCTACCACTGAGCCAACCGGCCAGGGCCAAAACAATGTTTTACCACAGTAATTTTCTGAATTTAATCAGAATGTTATAAAGGGCAGTTGTGTTTACACACAGACAAGAATATGTAAGTAAAAAGTAGCTATGCACTTCTGCATTCTCTGTCTCTATGAATTGTAATTCCTTCGGAAATTGCCCAGATAAAGCTTACTCACTAATTACCTCAATGTAACTATTTATTTATTTCAACTTTTAAATTTTATTTAGAAATATACTTTAACAGGGTGACATTGATCCATAAGAGTACATAGGTTTCAGATGAACATTTCTATAGCATTTGAACTGTTGATTATTATGTTGTATACCCATCACCCAAAGACAAGTCATTTTCCGTCATCATATTTATTCCTCTTTACACCCTTCCCCCAACTCATCCCTCTTCCCCTACCCATATTCCCTTCCCCCTGGTAACCACTTCACTTTTATCTATGTCCATAAGTCTCGGTTTTATATCCCACCTATGTGTGAAATCATATAGTTCTTACCTTTTTCTGATTTACTTATTGCACTCAGCATAATGTTCTCAAGGTCCATCCATGTTGTCATAAATGTCATTAGGTCACCATTTCTTATGGCTGAGTAGTATTTCACTGTATATATGTACCACATCTTCTTTATCCAATCCTCTATCAAGGGACATTTTTGTTGTTTCCATGTCTTGGCCACTGTGAATAATGCTGCAATGAACATGGGGGTTCATATCAGAGTTTTCAATTTTTTTTTTTTTTGTATTCCTCTGAAGCTGGAAACGGGGAGAGACAGTCAGACAGACTCCTGCATGCGCCTGACCGGGATCCACCTGGCATACCCATCAGGGGCGAAGCTCTGCCCACCAGGGGGCGATGCTCTGCCCCTCCGGGGCGTTGCTCTGCCTCGACCAGAGCCACTCTAGCACCTGGGGCAGAGGCCAAGGAGCCATCCCCAGCGCCCGGGCCACTCCTGCTCCAATGGAGCCCTGGCTGCGGGAGGGGAAGAGAGAGACAGAGAGGAAGGAGGGGGGGTGGAGAAGCAAATGGGCGCCTCTCCTATGTGCCCCGGCTGGGAATCGAACCTGGGTCCCCCGCACGCCAGGCCAACGCTCCACCGCTGAGCCAACTGGCCAGGGCCTAATTTCTACATTTTTGTGGATTTCTTTACTTCCTTTTTACAGTTGAATTCTAATTTCGAAGCCTTATGATCAGAAAATATGCTTTTATATATAATTTTAATCTTCCTAAATTTGTTGATGTTAATTTTGTGGCCCAACATGTGGTCTATCCTTGAGAATGTTCCATGGCACTGGAGAAAATGTATAATCTGATGTTTTGGTATGAAATGTCCTGTAAATGTCTATTATGTCCATTTGGTTCAGAGTATTGTTTAAGGCCGATATTTCTTTATTGATTTTCTTTTTGGATGATCTATCTAAAGCCGTCGATGTTATGTTGAAATCTCTGAATATGATTGTGTTTCTGTCTGCGTCTCTTTTTTAGATCAGTTAGTAGATGTCATATATTTTGGTGCTCCCTGGTTCAGTGCATACATATTAAGAAGTGTTATATCTTCTTGATACAATGTTCCCTTTATCATTGTAAAATGTCCATCTTTGTCTCTGGTTACTTTTTTTTTGTCTTAAAGTCAACATTGTCAGATATGGGTATGGCTACAGCTGCTTTTCTTTGGATATTATTTGCTTGGAGAATCATTTTCCAACCTTTTGCTTTGAATCTACAGTTGTCCCTCACCATATCATGGTTCACTTTTTGCAATCTCACAGTATCATGGGTTTTTAAATTGTATATATCTAATTTTGTATCACGGATTTTTTGCTATATTGCAGAATTTTGTGGTATATAAGTATTTTTATATGTTTATTATTTTAATTATTTTTGTGGTAAAATAAGCATTTTTCTAGCCTAAAAAAATTGAAAACAATATAAAAAGAGTGTGGGAAAGGTTAATAACAGTGTGGGGAGGGTTTATAAAGCCTTAAAATATATATAAATGATAAAATAAATATAAGGTTGCTACTTCACAGATTTTCGCCTATCACGGGGGGTTCTAGAACCTAACCCCCATGATAAAGGAGGGACCATTGTACTTTTGTCCTTGCAGCATAGACATGTCTCTTGAAGGTAGCATATGGTTGGGTTTTGCTTTTTGATCCAATCTGCTACTCTGTGCCTCTTTATTGGTGAGTTCAGTCCATTTACATTTAGGGTAATTATTGACACTTGAGGATTTCCTACAGCCATTTTATATTTTATTTTCTGGAAGCTCTGTGTCTTATTTGGTTCTTCTATTTTTTGTTTCTGTCAGTTGTTTTTGTTTGGTAGTATTCCATACTTCTTTCTCCTGTTTCTTCTTTTGTTAAGGTGCATATTTCATTAGTGGCTTTTTCGTGGTTGATTACTATTAGGTTATTAAGAGAAAAATGTTCATATGTACAAGAGTCCTTTGTCTGATGAGTGATTCTGCACTCCATCCTCCTTTGCTACTGCTGATCTTTATCCTCTCCCCTTTTATGTTATTGTTGTCACAGATTATCTTTATTGTGACTTTCTTGGAGCTTTTTCTCATAGTTTTGATTTGTTTTCTTCTTTGTATCTGGTTGAATAACCCCTTTGAGTATTTCATGAAATGGGGGTTTTCTGGTGATAAATTCCTTCAGCTTCTGTATGTCTGTAAAAGTTTTTCTTTCTCCTTTATATTTGAATAGCTTTGATGGAGATAGTATTCTTGGCTGGTAATTCCTCTCTTTCAGTACTTTGAATGTGTGGGTTCACTCTCTTCTGGCTTGTAGAGTTTCTGCTAAGAAGTCTGATGATTACCTAATGGGCTTTCCTTTATATATTATGTTCTTTTCCCTAGATGCCTTGAGGATTTTTTCTTTGTCAGTAATTTTTGACAAATTTATTACGATGTGCCTTGGAGTAGGACTGTTTGGGTTGTGGTACTCTGTGTTCTGTTTGCTTCTTAGATTCAAGGCTCTAACTCTTTCTATAGGCTTGGGAAGTTCTCATCAATTCTTTGTTTGAATAGGCTCTCCATTCCCTTCTCCCTCTAATCTTCTTCTGATATACCCATTATTCTTTTATTGCTCTTTCTGGTGGAGTCAGACAATTATTATTATTATTATATATTTTTAACAGAGAGTGAGAGTCAGAGAGAGGGATAGATAGGGACGAACAGACAAGAACGAAGAGAGATGAGAAGCATCAATCATCAGTTTTTCGTTGCGACACCTTAGTTGTTCATTGATTGCTTTCTCATATTTGCCTTGACCGCGGGCCTTCAGCAGATGGAGTAACCCCTTGATGGAGCCAGCGACCTTGGGTTCAAGCTAGTGAGCTTTGCTCAAACCAGATGAGCCCGCACTCAAGTTGGCAACCTTGGGGTCTCAAACCTGGGTCCTCTGCATCCCAGTCCGATGCTCTATCCACTGTGCCACCGCCTGGTCAGATGGAGTCAGACAATTTTTATAGAGCTCTCTCAATTTTTAAAACTCATGAGTCTCTCTCTTCTTCTCTCTGTAGCATGGCTGGTTGCCTGTCATTGATGTCACTGATTCTTTCCTCTATGTGGCTTGTTCCATTTGCTAAACTTGCTACCTCAGTCTTCAATTCAAGTATTGAGTTCTTCACCTCTGGTTTTGTTTATGTGTGTGTGTGTGTGTGTGTGTGTGTGTGTGTGTGTGAGAGAGAGAGAGAGAGAGAGAGAGAGAGAGAGAGAGAGAGAAAGAGAGTCAGAGAGAGGGACAGATAGGGATAGACAGACAGGAAGGGAGAGAGATGAGAAACATTAATTCTTTGTTGCAGCTCCTTAGTTGTTCATTGATTGATTTCTCATATGTGCCTTGACTGTGGGGCCACAGCAGACCGAGTGACTCCTTGCTCGAGCCAGCAACCTTGGGCTCAAGCTGGTGAGCCTTGCTCAAACCAGATGAGGCTGCGCTCAAGCTGGCAACCTTGGGATCTCGAACCTGGGTCCTCCACATCCCAGTCTGATGCTCTATCCACTGCACCACCACCTGGTTAGGCTCTTCACCTCTGTTTTTAAAGTTTCAATCTCCTTGGTGAGGTATTCATTTGTTCAATAATTTGTTTTCTGAGCTCATTGAGTTGCCTATTGGTGTCTTCTCACATCTTGTTGAGGATTTTCAGAACTTTAATTTTGAATTCTCCGTTATTTAACTCCAAGGTTTCCATGTGATTGAGATTTTTTTCTGGAGATTTAAAATTTTCTTTCTGAACTACATCTCTGTCTTGTGTAGCTACAGTATTTGATTTTTTCTTCCTTGATGGCATTTGAGAGTGGTATTGTTAAGAACCCTAAAAAAATATATAAAAATTTAAAAAATTATAAGTAAAAAAAACAGAAAAAAAGATTAAAAGCAAACAAAAAGATAAAAAACAAATAATAAGAATAAAGAAATGTAAAAATTAAAGAAAAAGAGATTCAAGAGAAGAAAGTAAGAAGAGTCACTAGGCAGTGACTCAGTGGATAGAGCATCCAATGGGAACACGGAGGAGCCAGGTTTGAATCCCCGAGGTTGCCAGCTTAAGTGTGGGCTCAACAGCTTGAACGTGGGTCGTTGGCTTGAGTGTAGGATCATGACATGACCCCATGGTTGCTGGAGCGAACCCAAAGGTCGCTGACTTGAAGCCCAAGGTCGCTGGCTTGAACCCAAAGTCACTGGCTTGAACAAGGGGTCACTTACTCTGCTATAGCCCCCCGGTCAAGGCACATATGAGAAAGCAATCAATGAACAACTAAGTTGCTGCAATGAAGAATTGATGCTTATCGTCTCTCCCTTCTTGTCTATCTGTCCTTATTTGTCCCTCTTTCTGTCTTTGTTTCACACACAAGAAAAAGAATAAAGGAAAACTAAAGAAAATAAATTTTGGTTTTGAGAGATTTCTTCCTGTCCTCCACTGAGAAGTTGCTGTTGCAATGATGTAGATGGGGCTGCAGTCATGTTGGTGGGTGGCGTGGGTTGTGAGAGCTTTACAGCTTCAGCCTTATGGCTTCAGTTTTCCCACTTTATGGCTCTAGCAATAGTGATCTCAGGCTTCTGGGCACTCTTTCCCACATCTCAACAGACCTGGGGACCAAACATGGAGCACCTCTGTTTTTCAGGAGAGAGAGTTGGGAGAGCTAGCTGTGGGGTTGTTCTCTGCCACTCTTCATACCTCGAGGTCAGGGAGGAGAGATCTGGGAGGTTGAGAGGCTGCATTATAGTTTTCTCTGTCTCTGCTGAGTGTGGGCTACAGGCAGACCACAAGAACACTGGCTGTGACCCTGCACTCTGGCCACTTTGGTTTATCTCCCTCTCTTCCCCTTTATCTCCCTACTCCTCCTGCAGAACAAGACCCAGTCACTCCAAGTTTCTCACTCTGTATCCCTCAGACAAAATCCAGAGAGCCTGAGCTCCCCCCCCCATACCATAGTCCAGTAGAGAAAAAACCCCACTTACTCCAAGTTTGTTTCCTCTTCTTTCCAAAGTCCACCACAGATGTGTTTTATCTCCCATCCCCCTTTTCACCCCCTCCCCCCTTTAGTCAATTTGGCGCATGGATCTTCCAGGCATGACTGTGAGCCCAGCTGGGATTCTTTCACTGCGTTACAATTGTTTATTTTGTTGAAATTTCAAGTGGAGAGATAAAGAGTATCTCTCACACCGCCATTACTCTGAAGTCATCCTAATTACCTCAATTTATTATTCTCCCAAGGTCTCAAAATCAATGGACTAGGATTAGAGGTTATAGTAGGTTGACACTGAAGAACAATACGATCACAATTGTTCAATGAAAATTACTGACTTTACAAAGTGGAGTAGCTTTGTAGGGCTACATAATTAGAGTTATTGCTGGAAATTTAAAAGGATCAATTTTTTAAATAAAGACAGTCATTTTAACTCAGTTTAGTTCAACTCATGTGTTTACATTTATGTAACCATAGATATTTAGCACAAGAAGTAATTTATGTGATCTGAAAGCTAAATATCATGAGTTTAAAGATTTTATTTATTGACTTTTTTAGAGAGAAGAAGGAGTGGGAGCGGGAAGCATACACTCGTAGGAATTGTTTCTCATATATGTGTTGACTAGGCAAGCCCAGGTTTCAAACTGGTGATTACAACATTCCAACTTGACTCTTTTTTTTTTTTTTTTTTTTTTTTAGACAGAGAGAGTCAGAGAGGGACAGATAGGGACAGACAGACAGAAAGTGAGAAAGATGAGAAGCAGCAATTCTTTGTTGTGGCATCTTAGTTGTTTGTTAATTGCTTATTCATTGATTGCTCTCTCATATGTGCCTTGACTGGGGGGCTACAGCAGAACGAATGACCCCTTGCTCAAGCCAATGACCTTGGGCTCAAGCCACAAGCCTCATTTTCAAGCAGATGAGCCCACACTCAAGCTGGATGAGCTTACGCTCAAGCTGGCAACCTCAGGTTTCAAACCTGAGTCCTCCATATCCCAGTCTGATGTTCTACCCACTGTGCCACCACCTGGTCAAGCCCAACTTGACTCTTTATCCACTGCATCACCATAGCTCAGGTGCTCCATTCATAAGTATCATGAGTTTAACATTTTCCATTTGATAAAGTTTCTTGTAAGAAATTAATAATAAATACATCTCAAACCTTGCAAAAAAAAAAACCAGATGTAGTGCTTACATTATATCTTATACTGTGATCAAATTAGGGAGAAGAAAGAGCTATTTTTAAAATGAAAACTAACAAAACATTAATTTATTTAAGGATTTACCTTGCATAGAAATGTTGAAGAAATTTGGAGTTTCAGATTATTTTCTTGGCTTTATTTTCCCAAGCAGTTACAACCAAGGCCACAACTTGGTAAGTAAAGTCCAAAAGCTTTATCACAAAAAGTGAGAAGTTGTGTGAGTCATTTGGCAATGAATGCAATAACCATGACTTTTGCAAACCAAGGCTACTCAGTTCCCAGCTTAAGTGGCCATAGAATTCTGTGACTGGTGGGGACTTGAGTCTCTCAACTGCTGGCACTAGACGCTTGGTTTGTGGAGGCATGTGGAGCAGAACAAACTTCAGGGGTCAGGTATTTCTTCTTTACTTTTCCATTCCCATCAGTCTCACAAGGCCACTTCCCCATTTTTCTCCTTTGTTTTGCTAACACCCGCAAAATATTGGTAAGTGTGTTTAGTACAGAAGGGTTCCTGAAGTTTCTTTATTACTGTTAATATTTGGCTTGATAGCAAAGTGCCTTTCCTTGTTCTTTATTCTGTAACTTAGCAACCAGGACATTGCGGCAATTAAAGAAAAAAAATTCCAGTTTTCATTTTCTCTCACCCAAAAACCTTTTTAGAGAAAAAATGAGTGTATTAAGGAAATGGGATTACTGTTTACTCTTTTACTAATAGCCTAGTTGGTTTTATATGGTTATTTACACATATTTTATTTTTAACCTAGCAGACCAGCAATTTTCAAAGTGTGCCGCAAGATTTTTTTATTTATTCATTTTAGAGAGGAGAGGGAGAGACAGAGAGAGAGAGAGAGAGAGAGAGAGAGGAGAGACAGAGAGAGATGAGGGGAGGAGCTGGAAGCATCAACTCCCATATATGCCTTGACCAGGCAAGCCCAGGGTTTTGAACCGACAACCTCAGTATTTCCAGGTCGACGGTTTATCCACTGCGCCACCACAGGTCAGGTGCAAGATTTTTTTTAAACATGAAATACCTGATTGTTTAGTAGATTGTCAAATGAAAAATGGCAACAGCCAACATATTGTCTGGTGTGATGAATCAAAATTATACCAATTTTTTGTCAGATCAACAAAAAATATCATATATATATATATTTTTTGGTGTGCCACAGGATTTTAGTAATTAGTTCACATATGCCATGGGATAAAAAAGATTGAAAATTGCTGTATTAGAGTATAATAACCAAAAATTCTATGATTTTAATTTATTATTTTTATATTTTTTGAGCATTTAGTAATTGTTCTTGTGCACAGAAGATATTGTCCCCACAAGATTAATTTTTAAAATTTATTTAGTATCTAAACAGGTATACCACAGATCTACATTGTATGGGGACTGAAGTTAATACAATTTGAGGTTTTTTTAAGAAAAAGAACATAAAGTTCCAATGTGTGTATTGATTTAGAAAAAAAAAATCACAGAAAATTACAAATTTAAAAAAAACTGAAAAATACCACAAAAATAACAAAGGCTAGCAAAACACTATTGTTGTTAGCTTTTCTACTGGACATATTTGCTTTATCTTTTTCTTCAAACATTTTATCTGTGTACTCTTTGATCACATCTTTGTATGACAATGATTTTGAAACATATTTTTTTGTGTGTGTGACAGAGTCAGATAGGGACAGACAGACAGGAAGGGAGAGAGACGAGAAGCATCAATTCTTTGTTGCAGCTCCTTAGTTGTTCAGTGATTGCTTTCTCATATGCGCCTTGACTGGGCGGGAGGGGGGGGGCTACAGCAGATAGAGTGACTCCTTGCTCAAGCCAGAAACCTTGGGCTCAAGCTGGTGAGCCTTGCTCAAACCAGATGAGCCCTTGTTCAAGCTGGTGACCTCGGGGTTTCAAACCTGGGTCCTCCGCGTCCCAGTTCGACATTCTATCCACTGCGCCACTACATGGTCAGGCCCTGGAACATAATTTGTATAGTGGGAGCCTAACTAGGTGGTGGTGCAATGGATAGAGTGTCAGCTCGGAACCCTGAGGACCCTGTTTTGAAACCTTGAGCATGAAATCATAGACATGAATCCATGGTTGTTGGCTTGAGGCCAAAGGTTGCTGGCTTAAAGCCCAAGGTTGTTGGCTTGAGCCCAAGGTCGCTGGCTCAGCTGGAGCCCCCTGATTAAGGCATATATGAGAAAGCAATCAATGAACAACTAAGGTGCTGCAACTATGAGTTGATGCTTCTCATCTCTATCACTTCCTATCTGTCTGTCCCTGTCTGTCTCTCTCTCTCTCTAAAAAAAAAAAATTTTTAAAAGACTTTATTTATTTTAGAGAAGAGAGAGAGAGAGAGAGAGAGAGAGAGAGAGAAGTGGGGAGGAATGGGAAGCATTGACACCTATATGTGCCTTGACTGGGCAAGCCCAGAGATTTGAACTGGTGACCTTAGTGTTCTAGGTCGACACTTTATCCACTGTGCCACCACAGGTCAGGCCTAAAAAAATAATTTTTATAAAAAGAATAGAAGGATAAAGCAGTCTTTTTTTTTTTTTCAGCATGCTTAGTTGAAATGTCTTATTGTTGATGGTTTAGAACAGTGTCTTTCTGTTTCACAAGTCCTTATCAGGAAAGCCACCTCAGGAACTTCCTCTGTAGTTTCTTGCTCAGACCCTGCTCCTTGCTCCAGGACTAGCCCTTTGGTTGTAGCCTGGGGTCTGAAAACAGAAGGCCTATCTCCCTCCTTGCAGCTACTGGGTTGCTGTCACCTAGCCTGGCCAGGTCTTGCTGTCCTGGCTCTCACCACCCCAAAACCATCCTGGTGACCTTGAAGCCTGGTTGCAGCCTCCTCTACCTATCCTCTTTTACCAGAGCAGGTCTCCTATGTCCCTTCTTCAAGGTCAAAGAAAATTTAGGATACTTGATGAGGCCCTCCAGCCGCAGGACCATCCTTGACCAGAGTATGAGGGTAGCCCAGGTCTCTTGTGGCAGCTCTCCAACCCTGGAGAGAGCCCCCTGAGATAGAAGGGGACTGGCAGTGAGGGCTTCCCTGAGGAAACCTGCTTGGGCTCTGACCCAGCCTGTGCTTTCTTCTGTTTCTTAACCCTGAGGGATGAGTGCTTTTTTGTTATTTATTTATTTATTTATTTATTTAATTATTTATTTGTATTTTTCTGAAGCTGGAAACGGGGAGAGATAGTCAGACAGACTCCCGCATGCGCCCGACCGGGATCCACCCGGCACGCCCACCAGGGGCGAAGCTCTGCCCACCAGGGGGCGATGCTCTGCCCCTCTGGGGGGTCGCTCTGCCGAGACCAGAGCCACTCTAGCGCCTGGGGCAGAGGCCAAGGAGCCATCCCCAGCGCCTGGGCCATCTTTGCTCCAATGGAGCCTTGGCTGCGGGAGGGGAAGAGAGAGACAGAGAGGAAGGAGGCGGGGTGGAGAAGCAGATGGGCGCTTCTCCTATGTGCCCTGGCCGGGAATCGAACCCGGGTCCCCCGCACGCCAGGCCGATGTTCTACCGCTGAGCCAACCGGCCAGGGCCAGGGATGAGTGCTTTTACAGCACCAGAGGTGTGGCCTTAAAATTTTTAAATATTTTTCTCCTGAGAGTCTTTGGAACCAATCAAAGAAGGAGTTCCATCAGCTCTGGGAAGCCTCAGTGTGTTCATTTGTTCATTTGCTCCAGAAGTGTGCAAAGACATTATTCAAAGGAAACTCTTCCCGCTGATATGCAGACAGAAAAAAGCCTGACCCTCCCTCACCCAGCAGAAGAGTCTTCTCCAAGGCTCCTGCGTGCTGGAAACTGTCAAGGAGACTTCCTGTGAAGACAAAAGTCCCCTCCACCACTGCAACTGTGTCCAAACTGAGGGTCTTCATTGGGTTTGGAGTTTTAGGGTCTCTCTGGGAGTGTTTTAATAAGCTTGGGAACTCCTGGGTGTGGATTAATAGGTGGGGTGCTGATCCTGTTTTCTGCAACACTGCAGAAAGTTGGTACTTTGTTGGAGCACAGTGAGGGCGAGCTAAGTCCCACAGATTCTCCTGCCATCCTGCCTTAGCCCATTAGTGGTTCTTCAGAAGGAAAGAAAGAGAAGCAGTCAGAACCAGCCTCAGAGAGTTGAAGTAGAGGTCCAACTCATGAGCTGGCCAGTCTCTACTTCTCTTCTAGTGTAAGACTCAGACTCCCCCCCTCCCCCACAGCTGTGCTCCAAATGTCACAGGTGCCCTAGGTACCTCCAGGAACCAAACCTCTCCCCAGGAAGCCATTCTCACCAGGTGGCTCTCTCTTTCAAACCAGTCTCATTTTTTTTTATTTATTAAATTTAATGCAGTGACATTGATAAATCAGGGTACATATGTTGAGAGAAAACATCTCTAGATTATTTTGACATTTGATTGTGCTGTATACCCCTCCCCCAAAGTTAAATTGTCTTCTGTCACCTTCTATCTGGTTTTCTTTGTGCCCCTCCCCTCCCTCAACCCCTCTCTCCTTCTTCACCCCTCCCCCCTCCCCCTACCCCCCACCCCTGTTGCCATCGCATTCTTGTTCATGTCTCTGAGTCTCATTTTTTATGTCCCTTCTATGTATGGATTCATCTTAGTTTTTTTTTCTGATTTACTTATTTCACTCCGTATAATGTTGTCAAGGTCCATCCATGTTATTGTAAATGATCCGATGTCATCATTTCTTATGGCTGAGTAGTATTCCATAGTATATATGTACCAAAGCTTTTTAATCCACTCGTCCTCTGACGGACACTTGGGCTGTTTCCAGATGTTCGCTATTGTGAACAATGCTGCTATAAACATGGGGGTGCATTTCTCCTTTTGGAGCCGTTCTATGGTGTCCTTGGGGTATATTCCTAAAAGTGGGATAGCTGGGTCAAAAGGCAGTTTGATTTTCAGTTTTTTGAGGAATCTCCATACTGTTTTCCACAGTGGCTGCACCAGTCTGCATTCCCACGAGTAGTGCAGGAGGGTTCCCTTTTCTCCACATCCTCGCCAACACTTATCCTGTGTTGTTTTGTTGATAAGCGCCATTCTGACTGGTGTGAGGTGATATCTCATTGTGGTTTTAATTTGCATTTCTCTAATGATTAGTGATGTTGAGCATTTTTTCATATGCCTATTGGCCATCTGTATGTCCTCTTTAGAGAAGTGTCTATTCATCTCTTTTGCCCATTTTTGGATTGGGTTGTTTGTCTTCCTGGTGTTGAGTTTTACAAGTTCTTTATAAATTTTGGTTACTAACCCCTTATCAGTCTCATTTTTATAGCTACTTGCATGTTCATTTCCTTAGAGGACACAAACAGGCAGCATGTCCTGGTCCCTTTGGATGGTGATTCCAGGGAGCATAACTCACAGGCAAAGACCACAGAAAACAAGCAGAACCAGTTCTGCGGTGAGAGCTAGAAGCAAAGTTTAAACAGGCACCCTGAGTCCACAGGGAGGGCTGGAGCTGGCCCTTGGACAGCTACTCTGGCCTCAGACTAGAAGCACAGAGAGGACAACCACTGCTTCCATTTCAATCTGGAAGACAGGAAACCTCACCCAGGCTTCTGCTTTTTCAACTGGAAGACAAACGCGCTAAAGGGATCTGGTCAGTATCCTGGAACACAGTCATGGTTCACAGAAACAGGACATTCCGTCTCAAACCATGAAAGACAAGAGGAACTAACCAAGACAGATCAGGGGACCAGAAATTCAAGTGGCCACCAGACTTTGGCAGATGACAACCCAGAAACTATTTCAGTTGTCGCAACTAAGGTTCAGCTCCTCAGTCATTAGCAGCCCTCCTGGGGAGCAAGACCCAAGACTCAAGGACAGCACACTGCTATGACTTCTTGAGGGCCAAGGCTTTTGCTCTTGATGGCAGCTATCCTGAAGTGAGTGACTCATAGAGGAAATTAAACTGTGAAAGCAACAGTCTGAGCCAGAGAGAGTGCAGATCTCAGGAATGAGCTGCAGAGAGAGGAGTGTTTACATCAATTTCTTCAATAGGTGTGAAACAGGTTAGTTTCCCAAGGGCTAAAACTCTTCCCTTTATGTCTTTATGAGTTGTGTGGGTTAAAACTGGGTCATTTTGACCCAGATATATTTTCGATAAATGCCAGATATGGGAATCTTAATCAGAAATGTGGTTGAGAACTTCAATCAGAAATATAAGGCAAGAAAGTCTAGTTTTCTCTCATGACAAACTCATGTTTAATTGGGGGAGGGATCTTCTTTTTCTTAATTTTGAAATAAAGCTTACCCACTTGTGGATGGGGTCTGTGTGTCATTTCCACTTCAGACACCAATCTAGACTGTTGTCACAAGGATGGTGACACGATTAATAGAGCAGGAGACAAAGCAGAGCTGACAGGCTGAGCAAAAGCTTCCGTGGCAGAGCCGTAACATTTATAACCCTCATCAATACAAATGAGAAAAAACGCATTGAGGAAACATATGTTGGATGGAAAATGGCACATAACCACAGAGGAAGTAGGTTTTATTTATTTTATATATTTTTTTTAATTTTTTTTTTTCTGAAGCTGGAAACGGGGAGAGACAGTCAGACAGACTCCCGCATGCGCCCGACCGGGATCCACCCGGCACGCCCACCAGGGGGCGAGGCTCTGCCCACCAGGGGGCGAGGCTCTGCCCCTCCGGGGGGTCGCTCTGCTGCGACCAGAGCCACTCTAGCACCTGGGGCAGAGGCCAAGGAGCCATCCCCAGCGCCCGGGCCATCCTTTGCTTCATTGGAGCCTCGGCTGCGGGAGGGGAAGAGAGAGACAGAGAGGAAGGAGGGGGTGGGGATGCAGAAGCAAATGGGCGCTTCTCCTATGTGCCCTGGCCGGGAATCGAACCCGGGTCCCCCGCACGCCAGGCCGACGCTCTACCACTGAGCCAACCGGCCAGGGCCTATTTTTTTTAAATTTTTATCGGATGAACTAGGTTTTAAACTAATGAATATTCTAACTAACTTTATGCCAATACATTTTTTTTTTAATTTTTAGAGAGGAGAGAGAGTGCAAGAGAGAAGGGGGAGGGAGGAGCAGGAAGCATCAACTCCCATATGTGCCTTGACCAGGCAAGCCCAGGGTTTCTTGAACTAGCGACTTCAGCGTTTCCAGGTCGACGCTTTATCCACTGTGCCACCACAGGTCAGGCTATGCCAATACATTTGAGAATGCAGTTGATATGAACAAATTCTTAGGAAAAAATGACCAGTATTGATTCAAGAAAAGGCAGAAACCCTAAATAGTCGTGTAATCATAAAATATTTTTTTACTAGTCATCAAATATCTTTTCCCATAGCAAACAGCAGGCACAGATGACTTCCTGAGCAATATCTACCAAATATTCAAGAGTAAAGAGTCCTAATTTTACACACATTATTCAGAGAATAAAAGAAGTTATACCCTTGTTAGAAGGCAAAGATAACTTTGACACCAAAACTTGTAGAAGACATTATGAGAAAGAAAAGTATAGGACAACAGAGAGGAAAGGGGCCAAAGGAGTGGGTGAAAATGTGAAGAGATTAAGAAGTACAAATGACTAGTTACAAAATAGTCACAGGGATGTAAAGTACAGCATAAGGAATACAGTCAATAATATTTTAATAACTATACATAGTGTCAGGTGGGTACTAGAAATATCGGGGCTCACTTTGTAAAAGATATGATTGTCTAACCACTATGCTGTACACCTGAAACTAATACAAAACAATATTAAATGTAAACTGTAATTGAAGAACAAAATTAATAAAAATAAAGAAAATTGTAGGCCAAACTCACTCATGAGCATAGATGCAAAATCCAAAACACAATAATGGCCATATATTAAAATTATAATACACGGTGACTAAGTTGTGTTTATCTCAGGAAAGAAAAATTGGTTTAAGAATAGAAAATAATTTATTATATATATATTTTTTTATCTTGTTTTTTTAATATTTTTTTTCTGAAGCTGGAAACGGGGAGAGACAGTCAGACAGACTCCCGCATGCGCCCGACCGGGATCCACCCGGCACGCCCTCCAGGGGGCGATGCTCTGCCCCTCCGGGGCATCGCTCTGCCGCGACCAGAGCCACTCCAGCGCCTGGGGTAGAGGCCAAGGAGCCATCCCCAGTGCCCGGTCCATCTTTGCTCCAATGGAGCCTTGGCTGCGAGAAGGGAAGAGAGAGACAGAGAGGAAGGAGGGGGTGGGGGTGGAGAAGCAAATGGGTGCCTCTCCTATGTGCCCTGGCCGGGAATCGAACCCGGGTCCCCCGCATGCCAGGCCGACACTCTACCGCTGAGCCAACCAGCCAGGGCTGAAAATAACTTATTATAATTAACCACATTCATAGGTTAAAGAAGAAAAATGACGTGATCATCACAATAGGTACAGAAAAAAACATTTGATAAAATTTAGCATCCACGGGAGGAGGTGGAGGGTGGTAGAGGGGGGATAAATGGTGATGGAAGACTTGACTTGGAGTGCTGAACACACAATACAGCATATAGAAGATGTGTTGTGGAATGGTGCATTTGAAACCTGTATAATTTTAACCCCGATAAATTCAATAAAAAGGAAAAAATCAATATCAATTCATAGTTAAAAAGAAAACTCAGGAAACTAGGAATTAAAATAAGCTTCCTTAACAAAAGACCTATAAAAATAATTATAGTAACCATCAATCATATTATTTATTTATTTATTAGCTAGAGAGAGACAGACAGACAGGAAGGGAGAGAGATGAGAAGCACCAACTCATAGTTATGGTACCTTAGTTGTTCACTGATTGCTTCTCATATGTGCCTTGACTGGGGTCTGGGCTCAAGCCAAGCCAGTGACCTTTAGGCTCAAGCTAGCAACCATGGGGCATCTCTATGATCCCATGCTCAAGCCAGTGACCCCGTGCTCAAGCTGGTGAGCCGTGCTGAAGCCAGCAACCTCGGGGTTTTGAACTTGGGTTTCAGCATCCTAGGTTGATGCTCTATCCACTGCACCACAACCTGGTCAGGCTCAACCATCAATTTTTTTTTTATTAAGTGAGAGGTAGTGAGGCAGAGACAGACTCCTGCATGCACCCTGACAGGAATCAACCCGGCAAGCCCCCTTCCAGGAGATGCTCTGCTCGTTTGGGCCACTGCTTCGTTGCTCAGCAACCAAGCTATTTTAGTGCCTGAGGTGAGGCTATGGAGCCATCCTCAGTGCCTGGGGCCAACTTTGCTGGAACCATTCGAGGCATGACTGCAGGAGGGGAAGAGAGAGAGAGAGCTGGGAGGGGGGAAGCAAGGGAGAAGCAGATTGTCACTTCTCCTTTGTGCCCTGACCAGGAACCAAACTCAAGTCTTCCACACACTAGGCCAATACTCTACCACTGAGCCAACCAGCCAGGGCTGCAACCATCAAATTAAAATGGTAAAATGTTAAAAGCCGTCTTTGAGAACAGAAATAATTGATGCCCACTATCACCATTATTATTATTATTATTATTATTATTATTATTATTATTTAGAGAGAGAGAGACAGATAGGGTCACCATCAGGAAGGGAGAGAGATGAGAAGCATCAGCTTTGTTGTTGAGGCACTTTAGTTGTTCATTGATTGCTTTCTCATACGAGCCTTGATCAGGGCGGGGGGGCTCCAGCTGAAACAGTGACACTTTGCTCAAACCAGTGACCCTGAGTGCAAGCCAGAAACTTTGGGTTTCAGGCCAGAGACCTTTGAATTCAAGCAAGTGACTATGATCCCATGCTCAAGCCAATAACTCTGTGCTCAAGCTGGCAACCTCGGAGTTTCAAACGTGGGTCCTTAGTGTCCCAGGCCAATGCTCTATTCATTGTGGCACCACCTGGTCAGGCTCCACATTACTTTTTAAAAAAATACTTTCTTGCCCTGGCTGGTTGGCTCAGCAGTAGAGCGTCGGCCTAGCATGCGGAGGACCCGGGTTCGATTCCCAGCCAGGGCACACAGGAGAAGCGCCTATTTGCTTCTCCACCCCTCCGCCAAGCTTTCCTCTCTGTCTCTCTCTTCCCCTCCCGCAGCCAAGGCTCCATTGGAGCAAAGATGGCCCGGGCGCTGGGGATGGCTCTGTGGCCTCTGCCTCAGGCGCTAGAGTGGCTCTGGTCGCAACATGGCAACGCCCAGAATGGGCAGAGCATCACCCCCTGGTGGGCAGAGTATCGCCCCTGGTGGGCGTGCCAGGTGTATCCCGGTTGGGCGCATGTGGGAGTCTGTCAGACTGTCTCTCCCTGTTTCCAGCTTCAGAAAAATGGAAAAAAAATACTTTCTTTGTTAATTTTTCACAGAAAGGAGAGAGAGAAGGGGGAAGGAGCGGGAAACATCAACTTTTGGTAGTTGATTCTCATATGTGCCTTGACCAGGCAAGCCTCAAACTGGCAACCTCAGCATTCCAAGTCAACACTTGCGCTACTGGTCCTAGCCAGCGAAGCAGGTCAAGAAAAATAAAAAGAAGAAAAGAAAAGACTGTCAATTTTCACAGGTGATTTGATATGTATTATAAATATCAAAAATCTAAAGATAACTTATTACAGTTACTAAGATAATTGCTGGATACAGAATTTATATATAAAATTAATTTATATTTCTACCTATCAGCAGCAAACACTTCAAAACTGAAAGTCAAAAATTAATGTACCATTTTCAATAGCATTTTTAAAAACCCAAAGTACCTAGGAATTAATTAACAAAAGACTTGCAAGCCTATTTTGGAGGACTTTGTAAACGTTTAATGAGAGACCTTAAGGAAGACCTAGATAAATTAGATATATCCATGTCCATGGAAAACTCAGTATTTTAAAAGATTTCAATTTTCCCCAAGTTGGTTTTTAGAGTCAATGCACTACCTATCAAAATCATAATATAACAAGCTGATTCTAAAATTGATTTGGAAGTGCATAGCCCCAAGAATAGAATAGACACTTGTGAAGTTGAGGACAAGGGGGAAGACTTGATCTCCCAGATATCAGATATAGAGCATATTCTAGAGCTACAGCAGTTAGTACAAGGTAGTCTGGGGGCCAGGACAGACAGACTAGTAGGGATTAATAGAGAGCCTAGAAATAGCTTCTTTGCTTCTGTGGACTCTTGAATACATGACAGAGGTGGCACTTAGGGCATTAAAAAGGGTGAACCTTTTAATAAATTGTGTCAGGACAACTGCATTCATATGCAGATAAAATGGAACTGTAAAAAAAATTTAAAAAGAGCCCTGGCCGGTTGGCTCAGTGGTAGAGCGTCGGCCTGGCGTGCAGAGGTCCCGGGTTCGATTCCTGGCCAGGGCACACAGGAGAAGCACCCATCTGCTTTTCCACCCCTCCCCCTCTCCTTTCTCTCTGTCTCTCTCTTCCCCTCCCACAGCGAGGCTCCATTGGAGCAGAGATGGCCCGGGCGCTGGGGATGGCTCCTTGGCCTCTGCCCCAGGCGCTGGAGTGGCTCTGGTCGCAACAGAGCGACACCCCGGAGGGGCAGAGCATTGCCCCCTGGTAGGCAGAGCATCGTCCCCTGGTGGGCGTGCTGGGTGGATCCCGGTCGGGCACATGCGGGAGTCTGACTGTCTCTCCCCGTTTCCAGCTTCAGAAAAAGAAAAAAAAAATTTAAAAAGAAAAAAATAAATTGTACCTCTACCTTATATCATGCACAAAAATCAATTTTGCATAGATTAGAAACCCAAATATAAAGGACAAACCATAACTCTTTCCGAAAAAAACATATGAAAATATATTAATTACTCAGAGTAAGCAAGGTTTCTTTTTATATTATATATGAGATACGAGAAGCACTAACCACAAAGGAAAAAAACTGAGAACTGATGTACATTAAAATCAGGTAGTTGGATTCATCTGAAATCGCATCGAGAATGAAAAAAACAAGCTACATGATGAGATGATTGTCACACATGAACCCAACCAAGGACTCGTATACAGAATATAGAATTCCAATTTAATAAGAAAAAGACCAACAACTCCATTAAAAAATGGGCAAAAGGGCCCTGGCCTGTTGGCTCAGTAGATAGAGTGTTGGCCAGGCATATGGATGTCCCAGGTTCAATGCCGGGTTCCATTCCCAGTCAGGGCACACAGAAGAAGTAACCATCTGCTTCTCTCCCCATATCTCTCCCCCTTCTTTGTCTCTTTCCCTCTAGCAGCCAATGGCTTGATTGCTTCAAACATTGGCCTCAGGCGCTGAGGATAGCTTAGTTGATTTGAGCATTGGCCCCAGATGGGGGTTGCTGAGTGGATTCTGGTTGGGGAGCATGCAAGAATCTGTCTCTTTATCTCTCCTCCTCTTGCTTAAAAAAAATGGGCAAAAGTCTTGAACAGGGACCTCACAAGAGTAGAACTTTTTATAAATACATGAAAAGGTGCTCAATTGCAATAGTAATCAGAGGAGTAAAAAAATTAACCCACAAAAAATACCACTACACATACACCAGATTGGAATGAATTAAAAACCCCAGCTCTGACAGTACCAAGTGTTGGCAAGGACATGAAGTAATAGGAATGCTCAGACATTGCTGGTGAGACTGTAACTTGGTGCAACCACTTCAAGAAACTGTTTGGTATTGTCTACTTAACTTGATCATACACATACCCTGTTACCCAGCAATTTCCCTCCTGGGTGTATGGATATGCCCAGCAGAAAGTTGGGCACACAGACTCCAAGAGAAGCAGGATGTTTGGCTCTTCAGAATGAGCAAAAACTGGAAAGCACCAACACACCCATCAATAGAAGAATGTATAAATAAGCTGTGGTATAATAATAGAATAATAGACATAAACATGATGATGAGCAAAAGAAGAGAAACACAGACTAACATATACTGCATTATTCCATTCATATAAAGTTCAACTATCAGCCAAACTAAACTCTTGTTTGGGGAGGCTTCTTTAGGAGGTAAAACACTAGAAAAACGAGGATATGATTATCACAAAAGTGAATACGGGAGAGACAGCTGGTTTAGGAAAGAGCACTATGCCTGAGGAAGGGCATTGAGGGCCTGGCAATATTGATTTGTCAAACTGTGAAATGTTTATGCAGTGTTTGCTTCTGAATTGTGCTTTAAACTGTACAAATAATATTTGATGTACTTTATTTTGAACAGCTTTATAGAGGCATAAGTTACATACAACAAAGTGTATTGTTTAAAGTATACAAATGGAAAATTTGGACATGTTTGATATATATCCATAAAACTATCACATCAAGATAATGAGCATGGCCATCAGCCCTCAAAAGTTCCTTATGCCCCTCTGTAAATCTTCCCTCCCACCGTTCCCCATAGCCCAATCCCTTGGCAACCCCTGGTCTGCTTTTTATTATTATTTATTTATTTATTCATTTAAGGGGGGGGGGAGCAGGGAGCATCAACTCCCATATGTGCCTTGACCAGGCAAGCCCAGGGTTTCGAACCAGCGACCTCAGTATTCCAGGTAGACATTTTATCCACTGCACCACCATAGGTCAGGCCCTGATCTGCTTTTTATTACTATGCGTCAGTTTGCATTTCTAGAGTTCTATATAAATGGAATCATGCAGTATATATATATTCTCTCTCTGGCTGCTTTCACTCAGCATGATTACTTTAAGATTCATCCAGGTTGTTGCATTTTTAAAAAATATCTCCTTCCTTTATACCATTGGGTAGTATTCCCTTGCATAAATGTACCAGTTTGTTTCTTATCCATCCTTTGAAAGAGATTTGACTTGTTTCCAGTTAAAACTATTACAAATGAAGCTGTTGTGAATATAAAAAATGCACAGAGAGGTTCATTCCAGGTTGAATAGCAGATTGAACATTTGTATCTAATTCTGTGCCTCAGTAAAGCTACATACAGTAAAGCAACTTTTGGAAGAAAAACAAAGTAAATCTATTATATGAAAGTGGAGGGCAGAAGATAAGATCACAGCAACAACACTTTGAAAGCTGGTAAAACAGATGACTGAGTGTGAACTGACTTTGTTAACCAGAAAGTCAGGTCACAAGTTGTAGGGGAGGGAGCTGAGGTTGCAGGGACTGGAGCTAGGAGAAACTAGGAGATTTATTTTCCGGAGGAACAAAACAAGGAGTCAGTGGACTATAAGATACCAGATGCAATTGAGGGCTGTGAAATTCTACCTGGAACAGGGTGATCCTGTGAATATCTGCATCCTACATGGTCAGATACCTTCCTCTGCCCCCTGATCCAGGCCCCCAGGCAGTGTGTCAGCAGTGTCTTCTCTAGAGCATCAGGATAAGACTGTGCTTCCAGTCACTTTCCCAGAACTGAAGGACAGGAGCTGCCAAACTGAGAAGGACCACCAAATGCCTAAGACATGGGTGAAAACAGACCCTCTCCGAGGTATATTCTCCTGATAATTTAGAGCGCTGAGGACAAAGGAAGATTCAACAAGCTTCCAGATAGATGAGCCAGAGTTCAGTATAAAGAATCAGGAATCAGAATGGCTAATCCTGAAACAAGAAGCTAATGCAGCAATACCTTCCAGTTGCTGGAGGAAAATAATTTTCAATCTAGAATTCTATAAGTAGCCAAATTATCACTGATATCTAAAAGCAGAATGGAGACTTTATCAAACATGCAAGTTCTCAAAAATTTCTCTCCCTCACACTCTTTCTCTGGGAGAGGATGGAAAAACATGATCTCCTCCCTTGAACTGTGAGGTAAACATGATAGAGGAAGATGAGGACCACAGGGACACAAGCTCCAACAGAGGACAGAGGGGAAGGACTCCCCGAAAGCAGGGTCCAGCCTGACTCTAGGTTCCAGGCTTGAGGGTAGCCAGTCGGAATTGGAAAAATGTGACACAAAAGGCAGACACAGGTGGTCCCTGGTCCCAGCCTCAGCTCTGCCAGATACCCTACTGGGGAGCTCTGTTTCTCAGCAGCCTTGTGACTTTGCCCACTGGCTTCCAGATAGATGGAAGGGAATTCCCTGAAGCTATACCATGACCTAGAAATTTTGTCTAAGCTTCTCTTCTCCTGGAAGCCTGGACCCTATAGTGATGAGGTTGCCCTCTCCTTACCAACCACTCAGGTTATTTATTTATTTATTTTTAGGTGAGAGGAGGGAGATAGTGAGGCAGACTCCCGCATGCATCCTGACCAGGATCCACCCAGCAAACCTATCTGGGGCCAATGTTTGAGTACCGAGCTATCTTTAGTGCCTGAGGCTATTGCTCCTACAGAGCTATTCTCAGCTCCCAGGGCCACACTCAAATCAGTCAAGCCACTGGCTGTGGGAGAAGAAGAGAGAGAGAGAGAGAGAGAGAAGAGGGAGAGGAAGAGGGGAGAAGCAGATGGTCACTTCTCATGTGTGCCCTGACTGGGAACCAAACCTAGGACATCCATACGTCAGGCCAATGCTCTATCCACTGGCCAGGGCCACCACTCAGATTTTATGTTCATTAATCTTTTTTGTGCACTTTTGTGAGTTGGGCCTTCCCTATTATCCTATTTAAACTTGCAACCATCCCAATGTCCGTCCTTCTAGACTTGAGCTATAATAGTAAAGAAATCTAACAAAGACACTATTTCCTTCTTGAAACTGTTAGCATAGGCAAAAGAGGTGCAAGTGTATTTTGGGAATTATCCATCAAGTCAACTTATTTGAGTGCTGACAATAAGCCAAGCACTTTTCAAGCACTGAATAAAGCAGAAGTCAAACTGCAGCCCTGCTCTCATAGTGCTTACCTTTCAGCAGGGGAGACAAATGTTAACATGCCCTTAGAATCTGCAACATTGGAAATAGGTGCCTGGAAGGGAGGTACAGTTAAGGTGTAGAGTGGCACAGTGCAGCAGTGTCAGCTGCTATTTTAGGTACAGCGAATAGGGAAGGCTTCTTTGAGCGTAGGACACTTGAGCAATTGGTTGATTCCAATTTCCTTTGCAGTGTAATCTATTATCACTTTTCATAAATTTCTCTTCAGAACTAAAAATAACATGTAGTCTCTGTAGTGTACACAGTTTGATACTTTATTAGAAAACCAGTGTTATGGGTTATAATTTTAGCCAACTGTACTGTAAATATTTTTACATTTTCTATATATTATGATGTTGTTTTTTTTGACAGAGACAAGGAGAGAGTTAGAGAGAGGGACAGATAGGGACAGACAGGCAGGAAGGGAGAGAGATGAGAAGCATCTTCATTGCAGCTCCTTAGTTGTTCAGTGATTGCTTTCTCATATGTGCCTTGACGGAGGTGGGGGTGGGGCTACAGCAGAGCATGTGACCCCTTGCTGAAGCCAGCAACCTTGGGCTTCAAGCCAGCGACCTTTGGGCTCAAGCCAGCGACCATGGAGTCATGTCTATGATCCCATGCTCAAGCCAGTGACCCCTCGCTCAAGCTGGTGAGCCCGCGCTCAAGCCAGATAAACCTGAACCTGGGTCCTCCACATCCCAGTCCGACGCTCTATCCACTGCGCCACCGCCTGGTCAGGCTATTATCCTAAAAATACCTTTCTGCCTAGGGTGAGATTGCCCTTCCCAGGGCTAGCCAATTCTCCAATAAAGCGAATAGCAAAAGGGTAGTCAGGGAGCATGCAAATTGACCAATCCAGTGCTGTATCTCCTCTAGCTGGCCCCATCCAAACCGAGAGGCAATATTTTTCTGCCTTAATCATACCACTGCCAGGGGCCACACCACTAGAGACAAGGCCTATAGCCCAAGGCCTGCTGAGACTATTCAAACTAGCCAAGCCTAAACTGTTTGCTTTCCTTTCCCATGGAAACTGCCATAAAGGCTCTGACCTAAACCTTCTTCTTGTTCCTCACCTCTTGACCACCCTGGAGTTTCCCCCATGCAGCCCTGCATGGTGTGCCTCCCGCCTCTAGGGCTCATGAATGTAAGAAACTTTCTCTTCCTGAGCCTGTGCTCTGTCTTCTCTTGTGGTTGTACCTGACTGGGCATCCCATAAAAGAATACAAAACACCAAGTTGTATCCCTCTCCTCATGTGGCCCCAGAAGTAAGACTTGTTAAGTTGCTGCCCATTTCTTCTTTACATATGGGGGAAACAGCTGTGTTAGGCTTGCTCACTGGTTTACCGGCTGCAAGCACTTTACCTGATTAGTGCACGAGCACATGGCAGCGCCCCGTGTGTATGGTCTATGTAAGGCTACGGGTGCTTTTTCTTGGGGTCAATGCTTTCAGATCACTGTCTCGCCACTGCAAGGTGCAGTTTTCCTGCTTCCTTTCCCTACACTGTAAAAAGCAGGTTTTCCTTTATTAGCTCTTTTCCTTTTTTATTTGCTCGCCTGTCTTTGTGAGCCTCCAATGAATGGGTATGGCCCTACACTTTCCGGCTCCTCAGTTCCTCTACCATCTTCCTGAAATCAATGAGAACCTGCCTGGGCTCAACCACCAGCATTACATCTGACATAGTGGGCAGGATTCAGAGCAGACTGGTATGGAGCCACCAACACCCTTGAAGGGTGGGGTAGAGGAGTGGTCATTGTTCTCCAACATATGGTTCCCCGTGGCTGACCTTTTGGGGACTATGGGCTGGGTGTTTTTTACAGCCCTGCTAGAAGAAACCGAGAGCTCCATGCGAGACACTGCCCAAGGTCAAAAGCTCCAGGATGAGCTGCAGACCGGACGCCAACAGTCATATGAGCTGGAACGGTCACTGGAGAAAGAGTTGCAGATCCAAGAACTGCAGGTCAGGCTACAGGCTGAGAACCAGCGACAGCATGAACTGGAACGAGCACTGGAGAAGGAGGCTTACCAGGTTTGAGAGCTGCAGTGTGAGATGCAGGCTGAGCACCAGCGGCACCTGGAACTGGAATGGTCTCTGGAGAAGGAACTATGGATTCATGAGTTGCCATATTCCCTGGAAGCTGAATGGCGGCGGTGACAGGTGTTGGGGAAACAACTGCAGGTTCAAGAGCTCAAGTCAGCTTCAGGCTGAGAGCTGGCAGCTGCAGGACCCAAAATGGTCACCGTAGAAGGAGCAGCATCTGTGCAGGTGAAGGGGCAGGAGCAGGTGTTTCCAACTCCTCCTCTTCTGAGGAGGAGGCTCAGGCTGAAACTGCCATCTACAGACTCAGAGCCCAGCCAGTAATTTCCCAGAAGGTAAAAACCTAGCAGCCAAGAGTGCCTCAGGGGCAGGCACAACCTTCTCCACAGGTAGTGGAGCACTCTGTGGTCCAGCCCTACACCCGGTCAGAGCTGATGGAGTTGGGGGGCACAATTCAGGAAGAAACCCATCAAGCCCCTTGCAGCCTAGCTGCTGCAGTTGTGGGACATAGGGGTGGATAGCATCATGCTCTCTGGAACAGAAATGGGGAAATTGGCCTCCATTACCAGTCCTCCTTGGGGCAGTGTGTTCAGAACGGCCATGACAACCCAGGAAATCATACCCTATTAGAGTGGGTGATGGCTGTCATTTGTACAGTCTGGCAGAATGCTGGAGATTTGCCAGGGGCTGTGAGTCAGTAGCAGTCCTCTAGTGAGCTTCCCCAGGCCCTTTGGGAACTAGGTATAAAGAATACTGCTTTCAACTTGAGGTCTTGTGGGCCAGATGAGGAAGTGTTTATGGCAGGGATGAGGAACCTTATTCTCTGTAGCACCCTGTCAACCCTTTTTGGGTCACTAATGGCTATCTTGAGCCCCTATGTGGGACAGCCCATCAGCGTGGTTACATAGATGGTGGCAGATTTGGGGGAGTTGGAGACAGCACTGGACCATAAGGTGTGAGGACTGCTGTTTATGCTGCCCCCACCCATGACTAACAAGAGAAACATAGTTGTAAAGGTTACCCAAGCACAGATGTGGGTAGCTTTGCTTGTGGCCAGGGCAGATAGAGAGAAATTGGATGACAGGTCTAATAGAGTCCTGTTAGAGCTTTGGCAGCAGCTTAAGGCACAGCAGAGGTTCCAGCCGCTGAAAAAGTGGGGGAAGCAGGTGGTCCCGGAAGCTGCCAAGAAAATGGCTGGCATTTGGGTCGCACAGTTGTAGGATTACTTGATGGAGACAGCTGAGGGAGAGAAACATCCCCAAGACCTGTTATACCAGTTTGAATAGGGGGAAGCTGAGGGACCTGTCCAACGGGGATGGGCAGGGGGCAGGAGAGTCCATGTGAAATTGGCAATCCTCTGGTCCACTTCTAATGTGCAGCAGGTGTTGGAGTTAGAAGATAATAAGTGGTTCTTTTTGTTTGTTTTTTTGTGCCATGACTCAGATTCAAGTGTTTTGTTTTGTTTTGCAGCAGCAGCAGCAGCTAAAAAGAACTGTCAAGGAGGCACAGGCCTTGAATGTATTTGACCTCGCCAAGCCCTGTAAGCTTGCTGAGGGGTTTAGATGGGGCTTGTGGCAACGAACAGAGCGCTTATGGAAAGGTGCTGAGACCTGTTAATAAGAAGCTGTGTGACCTGACCTGTGGTGGCACAGTGGATAAAGCGTCAACCTGGAAATGCTGAGGTTGCCAGTTCGAAACCCTGGGCTTGCCTGGTCAAGGCACATATGGGAGTTGATGCTTCCAGCTCCTCCCCACTTCTCTCTCTCTGTCTCTCTCTCTCCTCTCTAAAAATGAATAAAAAAAAAAAAAAGAAGAAGCTAGTTGCCTGTAATGAACTTACACTTTGAGTGATTTGCACAGACAGTTGGGCTGTCTATCATGGACTTATCATTAAGCGGTGTAATGGACTCTTGAACTGTGACCAGAGGGGGGCACTGGCTCCCTTACTGGACAGACATGCTGCCTGTGTACTATAAGAGACCTTGTAGGGGAGGCATGGCACCTGTGAAGGTCCTCCTGGACTGGGAAACTGTTCCCATCCAGTTGCAGAAATGCACCAAGGACACTTCGTGGTTTCAATGGACATAACCCTGAACTATACAGGCCCTACCATCTGCTCAAATCCAATGGGGACCTGCCTGGCCTTGGCCACCGGCATTCCAATGATTCTTTTTTTTTAAATTAAACTTTATTTATTTATTCACTTTAGAGAGGAGAGAGAGAGAGAGAGAGAGAGAGAGAGAGAGAGAGAGAGAGAGAAGGGAGGAGCAGAAAGCATCAACTCCCATATGTGCCTTGACCAGGCAAGCCCAGGGTTTTGAACCAGCGACCTCAGCGTTCCAGGTTGACGCTTTATCCACTGCGCCACCACAGGTCAGGCTGATTCTTTATCTTTCAATTGCTCTTATCAATAGATATTCTCTAATGTTGATCAATAAAGTAATACATTTTTGAATATATTATTTAAAGTTTTAAATAAAACCACTAGGAGGTCTAAAACTAATCATACAAACGACCGTTTGGAGGCGCAAAGGCCAGGGAAGGAGTGGAAGTGGCAAGGGGAATGAGCCAATTTTCCGGCTTTGAAGTAGAGAGTTCATTGATGGGCCTGCCCCACACCTTTTTATTATCAGATCCATTTCTCGCCTTTCCTTCACCCTGCAGGGTGAGGCCTTGCTACTCGCCTTTCCTGGGCTCCTGGCTCAGCTGGTTTCAAGATAGAATTGACAGTAAGAGGCAGGTACAAGAGATAAAGGATGGAGGGGATTAGCCAGGGTATTGCCTCTTTGCATCTCTGCGGTAGGGCCAGCAGCTGCAGCACCTACTGAGAGAACCTCTATGATTCTAAGTCTTCTCTTTGTCCCTCCAGCCTAGGGACAACAGAGACTTACTGCCCATGATCACAAGCTCCCTCACTAGCCCCCCCCACACACACCAACTTCTCATTTTCTATGTGCCCCTTCCCTGGCATTCAATGTCCTTTGATGAAGTGTTTTCTGTTTTTCTGGGAAGACCTTAATGGGTAAAATAGCCATTCGAGTCCATAGTGAAGAACACCTCATGCTGGTCATCATGGTACAGATGAGTGATGAATGAATCACTGACCACATATTAAGCCAGGAAGGGTCCTCAAGAAATTAAAAAATATATATATATATATATATATAATGCATTTTTGGAGTCGAATGTTAACAAAAATGGCGGGAGCCTACCTTTAGAATTTAGAACTCCCTATAAAAAATCGTCAGTAGGAAAAAGTCAAAGAAAGATTCTGAATATCTAGAAAACAGGAATGATGAGAACAGAAAGTAACTAACTGAAACACAGAGAATCCAGAGAACTAATAAATAAATCTCAAAACTCGTTCTTTGAGAACCCTAAAACAAGACAAGAAGATAAAACAGTAGCCAACCTATGTAAAAGGGAAATAACCCACAGAATTCAAACTCCAGTCTGGGAAATAACAACAGATACTGATGAAAGTCTCTAGTCTCCCAAGACCTCACAGAAGTGGCCTTAAGCCCCCCGGGGTCACAAGGAACTTGTGATCAAAGCAACAGGAAAAAATAACTATGGCAGGGGAACCCTTAACCACAGAGAAAGTTCTCGTAAAGAGACCCCTGATGCATAATTGAGCTACCGCCACTGTTTCAAAAGTCACCTTCAGACCAAACCCAGTCCAGGAGGAGCAGAAGGGCTACAGCTTCCCAGAAGCCCCTGGAGGATTTGCCTGCACTTCTCATTGGCCAGAATTAGGTCACCAGTTACCGTAGTTTACCACAGCAGGATTTCTTTCTAAATCAAACAAGAAAATAGTGGGAGCCAGCATATAAGGAGGGCTTTACTGAGAAAGCAGAAGGGGGATCTGCCCCGACTGTGCCTGGGTCTCTTTAGGACACTACTCAGTTTCATTGATCATTTGTCTCTTTTGGAACCAAAACTGCAGTATTTTCATTAATGTCGTTTCAGAGTGTCTTTGGATATCTGGTAGGCTACTCTTACCTTGAGTTGACATGTTCTTGGCCCATCTTGTGCATTTTTACTCTAATGAACCTTAGAATTATATTGTTAAGTTCCATGACACTCAGGTAGAAAATATATATCATTTATTGGGCCCCTTCAAGCCCCAATATGCTTTTTTTTTTTTTTTTACAGAGACAGAGTCAGAGAGAGGGATAGACAGGGACAGACAGACAGGAACGGAGAGAGATGAGAAGCATCAATCATTAGTTTTTCGTTGCGCATTGGGCCACCTTAGTTATTCATTGATTGCTTTCTCATATGTGCCTTGACCGCGGGCCTTCAGCAGACCGAGTAACCCCTTGCTCGAGCCAGTGACCTTGGGTTCAAGCTGGTGAGCTTTGCTCAAACCAGATGAGCCCGCGCTCAAGCTGGAGACCTTGGGGTCTTGAACCTACATCCTCGGCATCCCAGTCCGATGCTCTATCCACTGCGCCACCGCATGGTCAGGCCCCTATATGCTTTTGTTCTCCCTTTCTCCACTCTCCCACTTCTCCCTTGTTGATTATCTTTTCAACTTTATCAGGATGGGATGTGAAGGTTAACTCTGACAATGTAAAAGTAAAGTATAACTGATACCAAGTTGTCAAAGATACGTTACTATTGAAAGTTAATGTAACGAGCTTTGAGTGTGTTATTTAAACTTACAAAGAGTTAAAGATAGTATAAATATTTATTACGATGTGTCTGGGATCGCCAAGAACACCCTCAGAAACACTGAGGCTTAATGAGTTAACCCTTTAGTACACATAAAGGGAAGAGGGCTGTGCATAGGTTGACTCTAAAAGTTGAAAACCAAAGACAAAAATTAACATTATAGTGTTTGTGTAACTATTTTGTAATGCCAGATCAAGAAGTGGTGTGCTAGGATTAAATTTCCTTCTTATAATTCTAATTTGATGGTCCCTGAGCCATTTGAAAAGAAAATTTTCTTAGCATCAAGGTCCAATGGATTCTCTTTTCTTACACACCATCATCTGGTAAATTTATAATATGTTTTACTTTAATTCTTATTTATTTATTTATTTTTCTTTTTCTTTCTGAAGCTGGAAACGAGGAGAGACAGTCAGACAGACTCCCGCATGCGCCCGACCGGGATCCACCAGGCACGCCTACCAGGGGCAAAGCTCTGCCCACCAGGGGGCGATGCTCTGCCCCTCCAGGGCGTAGCTCTGCCGCGACCAGAGCCACTCTAGTGCCTGGGACAGAGGCCAAGGAGCCATCCCCAGCGCCCGGGTCATCTTTGCTCCAATGGAGCCTTGGCTGCGGGAGGGGAAGAGAGAGACAGAGAGGAAGGAGGGGGTGGGGGTGGAGAAGCAAATGGGCGCTTCTCCTATGTGCCCTGGCCGGAATCGAACCTGGGTCCCCCGCATACCAGGCCGACGCTCTACCGCTGAGCCAACTGGCCAGGGCTTAATTCTTATTTTGATCATAAATTTCTTGTCCAGTTCTTTTTTCCCTGTTGTTTTAATTTTCCCCTTATTTTCTTGTACTAACTACCATCATATTCAATTTTCTTTAAACTCACAATCATACATCTAATATGTTTAGTTCACATACACTTAAAAAAATTATTGGAATCCTCTCTCCCAGAGCCTGCCATTCTCCTACTCCTGTCTGGACTCATTACCAGCCAGGCCTTCTGCCCAGTTGGCATTCCTATTATTTCCTGTCACTGCTCTCCTGGAGTGGATCCACTGTCTTGTGGATCCCACATCTTCCTTTTTCTTGGCTTATGCCCTTATTTTGCTGGAGAACACCCTCAAGTAACTTCCTAAGAACATATATTTAACAGATAAATCTTAGTTCTTTCTTTTTTTAAAGGGACAGAGAGAGAGTCAGAGAGAGGGATAGATAGGGACAGACAGACAGGAATGGAGAGAGATGAGAAGCATCAATCCTCAGTTTTTCGTTGTGACACCTTAGTTGTTCATTGATTGCTTTCTCATATGTGCCTTGACCGTTGGCCTTCAGCAGACCGAGTAACCCTTTGCTCGAGCCAGCGACCTTAGGTCCAAGCTGGTGAGCTTTTTTTTTGCGCAAGTGAGATGAGCCTGCGCTCAAGGTGGCGACCTCGGGGTCTCGAACCTGGGTCCTCCGCATCCCAATCCGATGCTCTATTCACTGCGCCACTGCCTGGTCAGGCTAAATCTTAGTTCTTGTATATCTAAAAGTATTTTTATTCCAATGTCACACTGGATGAGTATTTTGGCTGGTGTAAAATTCTAAATTGAACGTGATTTTCTGCCTGACCTGTAGTGGCGCAGTGAATAAAGTGTCGACCTGAAATGCTGAGGTCATCAATTCAAAACCCTAGACTTGCCTGGTCAAGGCACATATGGCAGTTGATGCTTCCTGCTCTTCCCCTCTTCTCTCTAAAATAAATAAATACAGTCTTAAAAAATGTAAAAAAAAAGGCCCTGGCTGGCTGGCTCAGTGGTAGAGCATGGGCCTGGCGTTCAGGAGTCCCGGGTTCGATTCCTGGCCAGGGCACACAGGAGAAGCGCCCATCTGCTTCTCCACCCCTCCCCCTCTCCTTCCTCTCTGTCTCTCTTTTCCCCTCCTGCAGCCAAGGCTCCATTGGAGCAAAGTTGGCCTGGGCGCTGAGGATGGCTCCATGGCCTCTGCCTCAGGCGCTAGAATGGCTCTGGTTGCAACAGTGCAACGCCTCAGATGGGCAGAGCATCGTCCCCTGGTGGGTGTGCCGGGTGGATCCCGGTTGGGCACATGCGGGAGTCTGTCTGACTGCTTCCCCGTTTCCAGCTTCGGAAAAATACAAAAAAAAAAAAAAAAGGTAAAAAAGAAAGAAAGTGATTTTCTCTTGGAAGTTTGAAAGCATTGTCGGCCCTGGCCGGTTGGCTCAGTGGTAGAGCATTGGCCTGGCGTTCAGGGCTCCCAGGTTCGATTCCTGGCCAGGGCACACAGGAGAAGCGTCCATCTGCTTCTCCACCCCTCCCCCTCTCCTTCCTCTCTGTCTCTCTCTTCCCCTCCCGCAGCCAAGGCTCCATTGGAGTAAAGATGGCCCGGGCGCTGGGGATGGCTCCTTGGCCTCTGCCCCAGGCGCTAGAGTGGCTCTGGTTGCGACAGAGCCACGCCCCGGAGGGGCAGAGCATCGCCCCCTGGTGGGCAGAGCGTCTCCCCTGGTGAGCGTGCCGGGTGGATCCCGGTCTGGCGCATGCGGGAGTCTGTCTGACTGTCTCTCCCCGTTTCCAGCTTTGGAAAAATACAAAAAAAAAAAAAGAAAGAAAGCATTGTCATGCTATCTTTAAAAATTTTTTTTGCTATATTATCTTTGATCATCCAGTGTTGTTATGAAGTCTGATGCTTTTTACTCTGATTTCATTTCCTTTTTCTGGTTTTATCTCTCAAGAACTTGTTAGTTGCTTTCTGAACTTCCTAGATCACTCTTCAAAGTCCTAATATTTTCTCTCATATTTTATGTCTGTATTGTTTAGTTTTGTTTCCTGGGAGACTTCCTCAGTTTCTTTTTTAAAAGATCTTATTTATTGACTTTACAGAGGGGAATGTAGGAACAAGAAGTATCAACTCATAGTTGCATTACTTTAGTTGTTCATTGATTGCTTCTCACATGTGCCTTGATGGCAGTGGGGGACTCCAGTGGAGCCAGTGACCTTCTGCTCTAACCAGTGACCTTGGGCTTCAAGCCAGCAACCTTTGGGCTCAAGCCAGCAACCACGGGGTCATGTCTGTCTTCTCACACTCAAGCTACTGACCCTGCACTCAAGCCGGATGAATCCATGCTCAAGCCAACAACCTTGTGGTTCCAAATCTGGGTCCTCAGCGTCCCAGGTCAACACTTTATCCATTGTGCCACCGGTCAGGCTATACTTGACTATTTTTTTTTTGTATTTTTCTGAAGCTGGAAACGGGGAGAGACAGTCAGACAGACTCCCGCATGCGCCCAACCGGGATCCACCCGGCACGCCCACCAGGGGCGATGCTCTGCCCACCAGGGGGCGATACTCTGCCCCTCCGGGCCGTCGCTCTTTTGCGACCAGAGCCACTCTAGCGCCTGGGGCAGAGGCCAAGGAGCCATCCCCAGCGCCCGGGCCATCATTTTTGCTCCAATGGAGCCTTGGCTGCGGGAGGGGAAGAGAGAGACAGAGAGGAAGGAGGGGGTGGGGGTGGAGAAGCAAATGGGCGCTTCTCCTATGTGCCCTGGCCGGGAACCAAACCCGGGTCCCCCGCACACCAGGCCGATGCTCTACCGCTGAGCCAACCGGCCAGGGCCTATACTTGACTATTTTTAATATTGAAGACCTTATTTAACTTTCTGATGCTCCTTAGTGATTGGTTTATATTTAATAAAGAAGGTCTGGGTAACTATTGTGGATTTAATCTGCTTTAGGGGAAATAGGTTTGTTTTCCTGCATTGACTCTTCTGTGTAGGGCAGGGAGCTAAAGAACTGAGTTCACATCCCACAAATACTAGAATGAGGAGAAAATTGTTCAGGGGTTGCCAACATCCATGCTGGAAGCCCTAGCTTTTTACAGACATTTCATTCAATTTTGCTGCAGGCTTGCACCAGCTGCCAGCTCAGCTGTCTGTTGGAGGGGAGAAGGTTCCAACTAGTGCAATCATTCTGTATTGGGGCCTTCAATCAATCCTCGTGTTCAGTCCCATTCAATTCTATTGCCTTCCTCCATGTGCCTCCTGATTCTGAGCCTACACTTCTGGTGTTATACCTGCCAAACTGGCTCCCAAATCGTCTGTAGTTCCCTTGTCAAATATCGTAGGCTGGATTTTTCTTGCTTATTTCATTCATTACTTAATTCCCATCTGTTTCTCAAAATATTGTTGAAATCTGTCCATTAAGGAAAGCCTTTCATCCTTACCACATTCTTTACTTTCATGGGTTTATTTCTTTCTGTTCCTATTTTTCTTGTAGTGAGCTTCTAGGGGTAAAGAAAACCCTGTGTGTATGTCTGTGTGCGTGTGCATGCACAAGAGTGCAAGCATAATATATCAGAATCAATTCAGTTCTCATCTATCTTCCTATTCCTAATAAATGTATTTAAAGCTATTATTTTTTTCTAGATGACCTCTTTGGCTACATAGCATGGGTTTTAACATACTGCTCACAAAAATTAGGGGATATTTAAAAATGAACATAAAGTGATAAAAGCATTTGATTTTTTTTATTAAACAAGAACATCAGAAAAGCAAATGACAAGTCAAAGAAAGTTGTTTGATTATGCAAAAGAGATGCAGACTCAATTATCATGATTGAGTGGCAAGTGACATTGGTGAGGGTGAACAGAAGCATGTCAAACTGGATGAGAGTGCCACACGTTGACTGTCCAGTAGGGTGTATGGTCACCCAAGACTGCCAAAACACTGACAGCGATGGGGCATGGAAAAGATCAGAAGATCAAACTTCCAAATGGGCCCTGGCCTGTTGGCACAGTGGTAGAGCATTGGCCTGGCATGTGGATGTCTCGGGTTTGATTCCTGGTCCAGCAGTTCCTGTGGGATCCTCTTGCTCCAGGGCAACTTCTAGCTCCAGGGCAACTTCTAGCTCAAGAAGTGTCATGGGAGGCATTGGTCAGTTTGCCAGACGTCTTCCCAGTGCATCCCAAGCATGTTCAATGGGATTTAGGTCCGGAGAACGTGAAGACCAGTCCGTGTGTTCGATTCCTGCCTCCTGAAGCATGTTGTTGACGAGATGTGCACAGTGGGGCCTTGCATTATCGTCCATGAAAAGAAAGTTGTTTCCAACTGCTCCAGGATAGGGTACCACTATAGGGTGCAGGACCTCATCTTGATATCTGACAGCAGTCAGATATCCGTTTCTGATGACGTGGAGGTCAGTACGACCACCAATGCTGATGCCAACCCCCACCATGATTCCACCACCACCAAAGGAGTTCCTTTCTCACATGAAATGTGGATTCTCTCTTGTTCCTCATTCATGCCAGACCAGGACACAATGATTGTCAGGCTGCAGACTGAACCGTGACTCGTCAGAGAAGAGGACAGTTGACCACGCATCACGGGTCCAATGACGATGCTCATCAGCCCACTTTCAGTGGGTTCTATGGTGTTCAGCAGATAACATAATGCATACTATCGGTCACCAGGCATGCAGCCCAACACAATGGAGTCGATTTCATATGGTCTGGGTGCATATCCGTCGTCTAGTGGTAGCAAAAAAGTGTCCCCACAGCTCTGTTGTATCACTGTGCCTCTTTCTTCTTGTCAGTAAGGTCAAGTAGTAGTCATCTCTTGCTGTTGTGGCAGATGGGCAACCCTGCCCTCGTCTTCTTCGTACTGTGCCAGTCTCTTGAAAGTGATTCCACCGTCTGCTAATCATGCTTTGTGATGTTCCAAGTGCTGTTGCCACTGTCATCTGTGTTTGACCAGCTTCAAGATGTCCTTTGGCTCTCCAGGCTTTGCACTTGGGCAAATCCTGTGGCAGGGGCATTGCAAGGGCTGGGAAATTGCAGGATGTGCACTTTCAAGATCAGGGACCGTACAGATACTCCAGTACTTTCAGCCTTTTGTATAGTGCATTTTCACCAATGAAATACAAGTTGGT